>NW_026970476.1:0-250250 GCF_028390025.1 Pseudophryne corroboree | reverse complement strand
ACAACTTAAATGCACAATCATGTTTGTGTTTTTTCTTTCTTTCTTCCATCCTTTGTAATATCATATTAAATATTAAGGTAGCAGTTTATAATCAATGACTAATGAAATAAAAAAAGGAAAAAAAAAACATTATACAAAGCTGCTCCAAGTGAGGCTTGAACTCACAA
Organism: Pseudophryne corroboree; assembly: GCF_028390025.1. Classification (NCBI taxonomy): domain Eukaryota; kingdom Metazoa; phylum Chordata; class Amphibia; order Anura; family Myobatrachidae; genus Pseudophryne; species Pseudophryne corroboree. Next base: position 250,083 of record NW_026970476.1, on the reverse strand, counting down.
CCTCGGCAATGCTCAACAGATACTGTCTTATAAGTACCGCGCGCTGACCAATTTCGCCACTGGAGCACTTTGCAGCCTTAATTGGTTATGCTAGATGTGGATTTTATTCAATACAATCAGTACAGTCATAAGAATTGAAAAAGAAAATAATTTTTGGTGATGAATGATGAGCAACAAAGGAACATGCATGCCAGATAGCACTTGAATAAGCTGTCCACTGTGATAGAAAAGGTTTAAAAAACAACAACAACAATGTTATCCTAATTAATGTCATATTTTAGCTACTGTGGTCATTTTTTACAAGCTAAACAGTGCAAGACTGTTTTACAGTTGAAGCAAGGATAAAATATCAACTCTACTGATGAGACACTTGCTGTAATGACTTCCAACTCAGACGGGACTTAAACCCACAAACACTGGCTTAGGAGAACAGTGCCTTATCCATTATGCCAGTGGTGCTTACTGATGTCCTTATTTAAGACTGATAGGTTTTTAATAGTCAATTATTTATTTTTGAAAAAAAGTGAAGCTGTTTACTGTGTTCTTTGCATTACCAAGTCCAGCAAGAAATGTGCTGGTACTATCCAGAGCTGTCAGTATGGATTATCATGCTATATTGCAGAAAATCAATTTGATGCAACTGCTTTACCAACAGTATGTTAATCTTTTCCATTGCTGTTTTGTTGGCTGACTGAAGGAAGATATGCAGTGCATTTGAACCAAAGCAGATGTGTGCTGACAAATTAAATGCACAATCATGTTTGTGTTTTTTCTTTCTTTCTTCCATCCTTTGTAATATCATATTAAATATTAAGGTAGCAGTTTATAATCAATGACTAATGACATAAGAAAAGGAAAAAAAACAGTATACAAAAATGCTCCAGGTGAGGCTTGAACTCACAACCTCGGCATTGCTCAACAGATACTGTCTTATAAGTACCGTGCGCTGACCAATTGCGCCACTGGAGCGCTTTGCAACATTGATTTGTTATGCTAGATGTGGATTTTATTCAATGCAATCAGTACAGTCATAAGAATTGAAAAAGAAAATCATTTTTGGTGATGAATGATGAGCAACAAAGGAACATGCATGCCAGATGGTACTTAAATAAGATGTCCACGGTGATAGAAAATGTTTAAAAAAAACAACAACAATGTTATCATAATAAATGTCATATTTTAGCTTCTGTGGTCATTTTTTGCAAGCTAAACACTGCAAGACTGTTTTACAGTCGAAGCAAGGATAAAATATCAATTCTAGTGATGAGACACTTGCTGTAATGACTTCCACCCCATATGGAACTTGGACCCCTGTCTTAGGAGGGCAGTGACTTATCCATTATGCCAGTGGTGCTTACTGATGTTCTTATTTAAGACTGTTAGGTTTTTAATAGTCAATTATTTATTTTTGAGGAAAAAGTGAAGCTGTTTACTGTGTTCTTTGCATTACCAAGTCCAGCAAGAAATGTGCTGGTACTATCCAGAGCTGTCAGTATGGATTATCATGCTATATTGCAGAAAATCAATTTGATGCAACTGCTTTACCAACAGTATGTTAATCTTTTCCATTGCTGTTTTGTTGGCTGACTGAAGGAAGATATGCAGTGCATTTGAACCAAAGCAGATGTGTGCTGACAACTTAAATGCACAATCATGTTTGTGTTTTTTCTTTCTTTCTTCCATCCTTTGTAATATCATATTAAATATTAAGGTAGCAGTTTATAATCAATGACTAATGACATAAGTAAAGGAAAAAAAAAACAGTACACAAAGATGCTCCAGGTGAGGCTTGAACTCACAACCTCGGCTTTGCTCAACAGATCCTGTTTTATAAGTACTGCGCGCTGACCAATTGCGCCACTGGAGCTCTTTGCAGCATTAATTGGTTATGCTAGATGTGGATTTTATTCAATACAATCAGTACAGTCATAAGAATTGAAAAAGAAAATAATTTTTGGTGATGAATGATGAGCAACAAAGGAACATGCATGCCAGATGGCACTTGAATAAGCTGTCCACGGTGATAGAAAAGGTTTAAAAAACAACAACAACAACAACAATGTTATCATAATTAATGTCATATTTTAGCTTCTGTGGTCACTTTTTACAAGCTAAACACTGCAAGACTGTTTTACAGTTGAAGCAAGGATAAAATATCAACTCTACTGATGAGACACTTGCTGTAATGACTTCCAACTCAGACGGGACTTAAACCCACAACCACTGGCTTAGGAGAACAGTGCCTTATCCATTATGCCAGTGGTGCTTACTGATGTCCTTATTTAAGACTGATAGGTTTTTAATAGTCAATTATTTATTTTTTTTAAAAATATGAAGCTTTTTACTGTGTTCTTTGCATTACCAAGTCCAGCAAGAAATGTGCTGGTATTATCCAGAGCTGTCAGTATGGATTATCATGCTATATTGCAGAAAATCAATTTGATGCAACTGCTTTACCAACAGTATGTTAATCTTTTCCATTGCTGTTTTGTTGGCTGACTGAAGGAAGATATGCAGTGCATTTAAACCAAAGCAGATGTGTGCTGACAACTTAAATGCACTATCATGTTTGTGTTTTTTCTTTCTTTCTTCCATCCTTTGTAATATCATATTAAATATTAAGGTAGCAGTTTATAATCAATGACTAATGACATAAGAAAAGGAAAAAAACAGTATACAAAGAAGCTCCAGGTGAGGCTCGAACTCACAACCTCAGCATTGCTCAACAGATACTGTCTTATAAGTACCACGCGCTGACCAATTGCACCACTGGAGCACTTTGCAGCATTGTCTGGTTATGCTAGATGTGGATTTTATTTAATACAATCAGTACAGTCATAAGAATTGAAAAAAAAAATCAGTTTTGGTGATGAATGATGAGCAACAAAGGAACATGCATGCCAGATGGCACTTGAATAAGCTGTCCACTGTGATAGAAAAGGTTTAAAAAACAACAACAACAATTTTATCATAATTAATGTCATATTTTAGCTTCTGTGGTCACTTTTTACAAGCTAAACACTGCAATACTGTTTTACAGTTGAAGCAAGGATAAAATATCAACTCTAGTGATGAGACACTTGCTGTAATGACTTCCAACTCAGATGGGACTTAAACCCACAACCACTGGCTTAGGAGAACAGTGCCTTATCCATTATTCCAGTGGTGCTTACTGATGTCCTTATTTAAGACTGTTAGGTTTTTAATAGTCAATTATTTATTTTTTTAAAAAAGTGAAGCTGTTTACTGTGTTCTTTGCATTACCAAGTCCAGCAAGAAATGTGCTGGTACTATCCAGAGCTGTCAGTATGGATTATCTTGCTATATTGCAGAAAATCAATTTGATGCAACTGCTTTACCAACAGTATGTTATTCTTTTCCATTGCTGTTTTGTTGGCTGACTGAAGGAAGATATGCAGTGCATTTGAACCAAAGCAGATGTGTGCTGACAACTTAAATGCACAATCATGTTTGTGTTTTTTCTTTCTTTCTTCCATCCTTTGTAATATCATATTAAATATTAAGGTAGCAGTTTATAATCAATGACTAATGAAATAAAAAAAGGAAAAAAAAAACATTATACAAAGCTGCTCCAAGTGAGGCTTGAACTCACAACCTCGGCAATGCTCAACAGATACTGTCTTATAAGTACCGCGCGCTGACCAATTTCGCCACTAGAGCACTTTGCAGCCTTTATTGGTTATGCTAGATGTGGATTTTATTCAATACAATCAGTACAGTCATAAGAATTGAAAAAGAAAATAATTTTTGGTGATGAATGATGAGCAACAAAGGAACATGCATGCCAGATGGCACTTGAATAAGCTGTCCACTGTGATAGAAAAGGTTTAAAAAACAACAACAACAATGTTATCCTAATTAATGTCATATTTTAGCTACTGTGGTCATTTTTTACAAGCTAAACAGTGCAAGACTGTTTTACAGTTGAAGCAAGGATAAAATATCAACTCTACTGATGAGACACTTGCTGTAATGACTTCCAACTCAGACGGGACTTAAACCCACAAACACTGGCTTAGGAGAACAGTGCCTTATCCATTATGCCAGTGGTGCTTACTGATGTCCTTATTTAAGACTGATAGGTTTTTAATAGTCAATTATTTATTTTTGAAAAAAAGTGAAGCTGTTTACTGTGTTCTTTGCATTACCAAGTCCAGCAAGAAATGTGCTGGTACTATCCAGAGCTGTCAGTATGGATTATCATGCTATATTGCAGAAAATCAATTTGATGCAACTGCTTTACCAACAGTATGTTAATCTTTTCCATTGCTGTTTTGTTGGCTGACTGAAGGAAGATATGCAGTGCATTTGAACCAAAGCAGATGTGTGCTGACAAATTAAATGCACAATCATGTTTGTGTTTTTTCTTTCTTTCTTCCATCCTTTGTAATATCATATTAAATATTAAGGTAGCAGTTTATAATCAATGACTAATGACATAAGAAAAGGAAAAAAAACAGTATACAAAAATGCTCCAGGTGAGGCTTGAACTCACAACCTCGGCATTGCTCAACAGACACTGTCTTATAAGTACCGTGCGCTGACCAATTGCGCCACTGGAGCGCTTTGCAACATTGATTTGTTATGCTAGATGTGGATTTTATTCAATGCAATCAGTACAGTCATAAGAATTGAAAAAGAAAATCATTTTTGGTGATGAATGATGAGCAACAAAGGAACATGCATGCCAGATGGTACTTAAATAAGATGTCCACGGTGATAGAAAATGTTTAAAAAAAACAACAACAATGTTATCATAATAAATGTCATATTTTAGCTTCTGTGGTCATTTTTTGCAAGCTAAACACTGCAAGACTGTTTTACAGTCGAAGCAAGGATAAAATATCAATTCTAGTGATGAGACACTTGCTGTAATGACTTCCACCCCATATGGAACTTGGACCCCTGTCTTAGGAGGGCAGTGACTTATCCATTATGCCAGTGGTGCTTACTGATGTTCTTATTTAAGACTGTTAGGTTTTTAATAGTCAATTATTTATTTTTGAGGAAAAAGTGAAGCTGTTTACTGTGTTCTTTGCATTACCAAGTCCAGCAAGAAATGTGCTGGTACTATCCAGAGCTGTCAGTATGGATTATCATGCTATATTGCAGAAAATCAATTTGATGCAACTGCTTTACCAACAGTATGTTAATCTTTTCCATTGCTGTTTTGTTGGCTGACTGAAGGAAGATATGCAGTGCATTTGAACCAAAGCAGATGTGTGCTGACAACTTAAATGCACAATCATGTTTGTGTTTTTTCTTTCTTTCTTCCATCCTTTGTAATATCATATTAAATATTAAGGTAGCAGTTTATAATCAATGACTAATGACATAAGTAAAGGAAAAAAAAAACAGTACACAAAGATGCTCCAGGTGAGGCTTGAACTCACAACCTCGGCTTTGCTCAACAGATCCTGTTTTATAAGTACTGCGCGCTGACCAATTGCGCCACTGGAGCTCTTTGCAGCATTAATTGGTTATGCTAGATGTGGATTTTATTCAATACAATCAGTACAGTCATAAGAATTGAAAAAGAAAATAATTTTTGGTGATGAATGATGAGCAACAAAGGAACATGCATGCCAGATGGCACTTGAATAAGCTGTCCACGGTGATAGAAAAGGTTTAAAAAACAACAACAACAACAACAATGTTATCATAATTAATGTCATATTTTAGCTTCTGTGGTCACTTTTTACAAGCTAAACACTGCAAGACTGTTTTACAGTTGAAGCAAGGATAAAATATCAACTCTACTGATGAGACACTTGCTGTAATGACTTCCAACTCAGACGGGACTTAAACCCACAACCACTGGCTTAGGAGAACAGTGCCTTATCCATTATGCCAGTGGTGCTTACTGATGTCCTTATTTAAGACTGATAGGTTTTTAATAGTCAATTATTTATTTTTTTTTAAAAATATGAAGCTTTTTACTGTGTTCTTTGCATTACCAAGTCCAGCAAGAAATGTGCTGGTATTATCCAGAGCTGTCAGTATGGATTATCATGCTATATTGCAGAAAATCAATTTGATGCAACTGCTTTACCAACAGTATGTTAATCTTTTCCATTGCTGTTTTGTTGGCTGACTGAAGGAAGATATGCAGTGCATTTAAACCAAAGCAGATGCGTGCTGACAACTTAAATGCACTATCATGTTTGTGTTTTTTCTTTCTTTCTTCCATCCTTTGTAATATCATATTAAATATTAAGGTAGCAGTTTATAATCAATGACTAATGACATAAGAAAAGGAAAAAAACAGTATACAAAGAAGCTCCAGGTGAGGCTCGAACTCACAACCTCAGCATTGCTCAACAGATACTGTCTTATAAGTACCACGCGCTGACCAATTGCACCACTGGAGCACTTTGCAGCATTGTCTGGTTATGCTAGATGTGGATTTTATTTAATACAATCAGTACAGTCATAAGAATTGAAAAAAAAAATCAGTTTTGGTGATGAATGATGAGCAACAAAGGAACATGCATGCCAGATGGCACTTGAATAAGCTGTCCACTGTGATAGAAAAGGTTTAAAAAACAACAACAACAATTTTATCATAATTAATGTCATATTTTAGCTTCTGTGGTCACTTTTTACAAGCTAAACACTGCAATACTGTTTTACAGTTGAAGCAAGGATAAAATATCAACTCTAGTGATGAGACACTTGCTGTAATGACTTCCAACTCAGATGGGACTTAAACCCACAACCACTGGCTTAGGAGAACAGTGCCTTATCCATTATTCCAGTGGTGCTTACTGATGTCCTTATTTAAGACTGTTAGGTTTTTAATAGTCAATTATTTATTTTTTTAAAAAAGTGAAGCTGTTTACTGTGTTCTTTGCATTACCAAGTCCAGCAAGAAATGTGCTGGTACTATCCAGAGCTGTCAGTATGGATTATCTTGCTATATTGCAGAAAATCAATTTGATGCAACTGCTTTACCAACAGTATGTTATTCTTTTCCATTGCTGTTTTGTTGGCTGACTGAAGGAAGATATGCAGTGCATTTGAACCAAAGCAGATGTGTGCTGACAACTTAAATGCACAATCATGTTTGTGTGTTTTCTTTCTTTCTTCCATCCTTTGTAATATCATATTAAATATTAAGGCTACCAGTTTATAATCAATGACTAATGACATAAGAAAAGGAAAAAAAACAGTATACAAAGATTCTCCAGGTGAGGCTTGAACTCACAACCTTGGCATTGTTCAACAGATACTGTCTTATAAGTACCGCGCGCTGACCAATTGCGCCACTGGAGCGCTTTGCAACATTGGTTGGTTATGCTAGATGTGGATTTTATTCAATGCAATCAGTACAGTCATAAGAATTGAAAAAGAAAATCATTTTTGGTGATGAATGATGAGCAACAAAGGAACATGCATGCCAGATGGCACTTGAATAAGCTGTCCACTGTGATAGAAAAGGTTTAAAAAACAACAACAACAATTTTATCATAATTAATGTCATATTTTAGCTTCTGTGGTCACTTTTTACAATCTAAACACTGCAATACTGTTTTACAGTTGAAGCAAGGATAAAATATCAACTCTAGTGATGAGACACTTGCTGTAATGACTTCCAACTCAGAAGGGACTTAAACCCACAACCACTGGCTTAGGAGAGCAGTGCCTTATCCATTATTCCAGTGGTGCTTACTGATGTCCTTATTTAAGACTGTTAGGTTTTTAATAGTCAATTATTTATTTTTTTAAAAAAGTGAAGCTGTTTACTGTGTTCTTTGCATTACCAAGTCCAGCAAGAAATGTGCTGGTACTATCCAGAGCTGTCAGTATGGATTATCTTGCTATATTGCAGAAAATCAATTTGATGCAACTGCTTTACCAACAGTATGTTATTCTTTTCCATTGCTGTTTTGTTGGCTGACTGAAGGAAGATATGCAGTGCATTTGAACCAAAGCAGATGTGTGCTGACAACTTAAATGCACAATCATGTTTGTGTGTTTTCTTTCTTTCTTCCATCCTTTGTAATATCATGTTAAATATTAAGGCTACCAGTTTATAATCAATGACTAATGACATAAGAAAAGGAAAAAAAACAGTATACAAAGATTCTCCAGGTGAGGCTTGAACTCACAACCTTGGCATTGTTCAACAGATACTGTCTTATAAGTACCGCGCGCTGACCAATTGCGCCACTGGAGCGCTTTGCAACATTGGTTGGTTATGCTAGATGTGGATTTTATTCAATGCAATCAGTACAGTCATAAGAATTGAAAAAGAAAATCATTTTTGGTGATGAATGATGAGCAACAAAGGAACATGCATGCCAGATGGTACTTAAATAAGATGTCCACGGTGATAGAAAATGTTTAAAAAAAACAACAACAATGTTATCATAATAAATGTCATATTTTAGCTTCTGTGGTCATTTTTTGCAAGATAAACACTGCAAGACTGTTTTACAGTCGAAGCAAGGATAAAATATCAATTCTAGTGATGAGACACTTGCTGTAATGACTTCCACCCCATATGGAACTTGGACCCCTGTCTTAGGAGGGCAGTGACTTATCCATTATGCCAGTCTTATTTAAGACTGTTAGGTTTTTAATAGTCAATTATTTATTTTTGAGGAAAAAGTGAAGCTGTTTACTGTGTTCTTTGCATTACCAAGTCCAGCAAGAAATGTGCTGGTACTATCCAGAGCTGTCAGTATGGATTATCATGCTATATTGCAGAAAATCAATTTGATGCAACTGCTTTACCAACAGTATGTTAATCTTTTCCATTGCTGTTTTGTTGGCTGACTGAAGGAAGATATGCAGTGCATTTGAACCAAAGCAGATGTGTGCTGACAACTTAAATGCACAATCATGTTTGTGTTTTTTCTTTCTTTCTTCCATCCTTTGTAATATCATATTAAATATTAAGGTAGCAGTTTATAATCAATGACTAATGACATAAGTAAAGGAAAAAAAAAACAGTACACAAAGATGCTCCAAGTGAGGCTTGAACTCACAACCTTGGCATTGCTCAACAGATACTGTCTTATAAGTTTTGCGCGCTGACCAATTGCGCCACTGGAGCATTTTGCAGCATTAATTGGTTATGCTAGATGTGGATTTTATTCAATACAATCAGTACATTCATAAGAATTGAAAAAGAAAATCATTTTCAGTGATGAATGATGAGCAACAAAGGAACATGCATGCCAGATGGCACTTGAATAAGCTGTCCACGGTGATAGAAAAGGTTTAAAAAACAACAACAACAATGTTATCATAATAAATGTCATATTTTAGCTTATGTGGTCATTTTTTACAAGCTAAACACTGCAAGACTGTTTTACAGTTGAAGCAAAGATAAAATATCAACTCTAGTGATGAGACACTTGCTGTAATGACTTCCAACTCAGACGGGACTTAAACCCACAAACACTGGCTTAGGAGAACAGTGCCTTATCCATTATGCCAGTGGTGCTTACTGATGTCCTTATTTAAGACTGATAGGTTTTTAATAGTCAATTATTTATTTTTGAAAAAAAGTGAAGCTGTTTACTGTGTTCTTTGCATTACCAAGTCCAGCAAGAAATGTGCTGGTACTATCCAGAGCTGTCAGTATGGATTATCATGCTATATTGCAGAAAATCAATTTGATGCAACTGCTTTACCAACAGTATGTTAATCTTTTCCATTGCTGTTTTGTTGGCTGACTGAAGGAAGATATGCAGTGCATTTGAACCAAAGCAGATGTGTGCTGACAACTTAAATGCTCAATCATGCTTGTGTGTTTTCTTTCTTTCTTCCATCCTTTGTAATATCATATTAAATATTAAGGTAGCAGTTTATAATCAATGACTAATGACATAAGAAAAGGAAAAAAACCAGTAAAACCTCCAGGTGAGACTTGAACTCACAACCTCGGCATTGCTCAACAGATACTGTCTTATAAGTACCGTGCGCTGACCAATTGCGCCACTGGAGCTCTTTGCAGCATTAATTGGTTATGCTAGATGTGGATTTTATTCAATACAATCAGTACAGTCATAAGAATTGAAAAAGAAAATCATTTTTGGTGATGAATGATGAGCAACAAAGGAACATGCATGCCAGATGGCACTTGAATAAGCTGTCCACGGTGATAGAAAAGGTTTAAAAAACAACAACAACAACAACAACAATGTTATCATAATTAATGTCATATTTTAGCTTCTGTGGTCACTTTTTACAAGCTAAACACTGCAAGACTGTTTTACAGTTGAAGCAAGGATAAAATATCAACTCTACTGATGAGACACTTGCTGTAATGACTTCCAACTCAGACGGGACTTAAACCCACAACCACTGGCTTAGGAGAACAGTGCCTTATCCATTATGCCAGTGGTGCTTACTGATGTCCTTATTTAAGACTGTTAGGTTTTTAATAGTCAATTATTTATTTTTGAAAAAAATTTAAGCTGTTTACTGTGTTCTTTGCATTACCAAGTCCAGCAAGAAATGTGCTGGTACTATCCAGAGCTGTCAGTATGGATTATCATGCTATATTGCAGAAAATCAATTTGATGCTACTGCTTTACCAACAGCATGTTAATCTTTTCCATTGCTGTTTTGTTTGCTGACTGAAGGAAGATATGCAGTGCATTTGAACCAAAGCAGATGTGTGCTGACAACTTAAATGCACAATCATGTTTGCGTTTTTTCTTTCTTTCTTCCATCCTTTGTAATATCATATTAAATATTAAGGTAGCAGTTTATAATCAATGACTAATGACATAAGAAAAGGAAAAAAAACAGTATACAAAGATGCTCCAGGTGAGGCTTGAACTCACAACCTCGGCATTGCTCAACAGATACTGTCTTATAAGTACCGCGCGCTGACCAATTGCGCCACTGGAGCACTTTGCAGCATTAAGTGGTAATGCTAGATGTGGATTTTATTCAATACAATCAGTACAGTCATAAGAATTGAAAAAGAAAATCATTTTTGGTGATGAATGATGAGCAACAAAGGAACATGCATGCCAGATGGCACTTGAATAAGCTGTCCACAGTGATAGAAAAGGTTTAAAAAACAACAACAACAATGTTATCATAATTAATGTCATATTTTAGCTTCTGTGGTCACTTTTTACAAGCTAAACACTGCAAGACTGTTTTACAGTTGAAGCAAGGATAAAATATCAACTCTACTGATGAGACACTTGCTATAATGACTTCCAACTCAGACGGGACTTAAACCCACAACCACTGGCTTAGGAGAACAGTGCCTTATCCATTATGCCAGTGGTGCTTACTGATGTCCTTATTTAAGACTGATAGGTTTTTAATAGTCAATTATTTATTTTTTGAAAAAATATGAAGCTGTTTACTGTGTTCTTTGCATTACCAAGTCCAGCAAGAAATGTGCTGGTATTATCCAGAGCTGTCAGTATGGATTATCATGCTATATTGCAGAAAATCAATTTGATGCAACTGCTTTACCAACAGTATGTTAATCTTTTCCATTGCTGTTTTGTTGGCTGACTGAAGGAAGATATGCAGTGCATTTAAACCAAAGCAGATGTGTGCTGACAACTTAAATGCACTATCATGTTTGTGTTTTTTCTTTCTTTCTTCCATCCTTTGTAATATCATATTAAATATTAAGGTAGCAGTTTATAATCAATGACTAATGACATAAGAAAAGGAAAAAAACAGTATACAAAGAAGCTCCAGGTGAGGCTCGAACTCACAACCTCAGCATTGCTCAACAGATACTGTCTTATAAGTACCACGCGCTGACCAATTGCGCCACTGGAGCACTTTGCAGCATTGTCTGGTTATGCTAGATGTGGATTTTATTTAATACAATCAGTACAGTCATAAGAATTGAAAAAAAAAATCAGTTTTGGTGATGAATGATGAGCAACAAAGGAACATGCATGCCAGATGGCACTTGAATAAGCTGTCCACTGTGATAGAAAAGGTTTAAAAAACAACAACAACAATTTTATCATAATTAATGTCATATTTTAGCTTCTGTGGTCACTTTTTACAAGCTAAACACTGCAATACTGTTTTACAGTTGAAGCAAGGATAAAATATCAACTCTAGTGATGAGACACTTGCTGTAATGACTTCCAACTCAGATGGGACTTAAACCCACAACCACTGGCTTAGGAGAACAGTGCCTTATCCATTATTCCAGTGGTGCTTACTGATGTCCTTATTTAAGACTGTTAGGTTTTTAATAGTCAATTATTTATTTTTTTAAAAAAGTGAAGCTGTTTACTGTGTTCTTTGCATTACCAAGTCCAGCAAGAAATGTGCTGGTACTATCCAGAGCTGTCAGTATGGATTATCTTGCTATATTGCAGAAAATCAATTTGATGCAACTGCTTTACCAACAGTATGTTATTCTTTTCCATTGCTGTTTTGTTGGCTGACTGAAGGAAGATATGCAGTGCATTTGAACCAAAGCAGATGTGTGCTGACAACTTAAATGCACAATCATGTTTGTGTGTTTTCTTTCTTTCTTCCATCCTTTGTAATATCATATTAAATATTAAGGCTACCAGTTTATAATCAATGACTAATGACATAAGAAAAGGAAAAAAAACAGTATACAAAGATTCTCCAGGTGAGGCTTGAACTCACAACCTTGGCATTGTTCAACAGATACTGTCTTATAAGTACCGCGCGCTGACCAATTGCGCCACTGGAGCGCTTTGCAACATTGGTTGGTTATGCTAGATGTGGATTTTATTCAATGCAATCAGTACAGTCATAAGAATTGAAAAAGAAAATCATTTTTGGTGATGAATGATGAGCAACAAAGGAACATGCATGCCAGATGGCACTTGAATAAGCTGTCCACTGTGATAGAAAAGGTTTAAAAAACAACAACAACAATTTTATCATAATTAATGTCATATTTTAGCTTCTGTGGTCACTTTTTACAAGCTAAACACTGCAATACTGTTTTACAGTTGAAGCAAGGATAAAATATCAACTCTAGTGATGAGACACTTGCTGTAATGACTTCCAACTCAGAAGGGACTTAAACCCACAACCACTGGCTTAGGAGAGCAGTGCCTTATCCATTATTCCAGTGGTGCTTACTGATGTCCTTATTTAAGACTGTTAGGTTTTTAATAGTCAATTATTTATTTATTTTAAAAAGTGAAGCTGTTTACTGTGTTCTTTGCATTACCAAGTCCAGCAAGAAATGTGCTGGTACTATCCAGAGCTGTCAGTATGGATTATCTTGCTATATTGCAGAAAATCAATTTGATGCAACTGCTTTACCAACAGTATGTTATTCTTTTCCATTGCTGTTTTGTTGGCTGACTGAAGGAAGATATGCAGTGCATTTGAACCAAAGCAGATGTGTGCTGACAACTTAAATGCACAATCATGTTTGTGTGTTTTCTTTCTTTCTTCCATCCTTTGTAATATCATGTTAAATATTAAGGCTACCAGTTTATAATCAATGACTAATGACATAAGAAAAGGAAAAAAAACAGTATACAAAGATTCTCCAGGTGAGGCTTGAACTCACAACCTTGGCATTGTTCAACAGATACTGTCTTATAAGTACCGCGCGCTGACCAATTGCGCCACTGGAGCGCTTTGCAACATTGGTTGGTTATGCTAGATGTGGATTTTATTCAATGCAATCAGTACAGTCATAAGAATTGAAAAAGAAAATCATTTTTGGTGATGAATGATGAGCAACAAAGGAACATGCATGCCAGATGGTACTTAAATAAGATGTCCACGGTGATAGAAAATGTTTAAAAAAAACAACAACAATGTTATCATAATAAATGTCATATTTTAGCTTCTGTGGTCATTTTTTGCAAGATAAACACTGCAAGACTGTTTTACAGTCGAAGCAAGGATAAAATATCAATTCTAGTGATGAGACACTTGCTGTAATGACTTCCACCCCATATGGAACTTGGACCCCTGTCTTAGGAGGGCAGTGACTTATCCATTATGCCAGTCTTATTTAAGACTGTTAGGTTTTTAATAGTCAATTATTTATTTTTGAGGAAAAAGTGAAGCTGTTTACTGTGTTCTTTGCATTACCAAGTCCAGCAAGAAATGTGCTGGTACTATCCAGAGCTGTCAGTATGGATTATCATGCTATATTGCAGAAAATCAATTTGATGCAACTGCTTTACCAACAGTATGTTAATCTTTTCCATTGCTGTTTTGTTGGCTGACTGAAGGAAGATATGCAGTGCATTTGAACCAAAGCAGATGTGTGCTGACAACTTAAATGCACAATCATGTTTGTGTTTTTTCTTTCTTTCTTCCATCCTTTGTAATATCATATTAAATATTAAGGTAGCAGTTTATAATCAATGACTAATGACATAAGTAAAGGAAAAAAAAAACGGTACACAAAGATGCTCCAAGTGAGGCTTGAACTCACAACCTTGGCATTGCTCAACAGATACTGTCTTATAAGTTTTGCGCGCTGACCAATTGCGCCACTGGAGCATTTTGCAGCATTAATTGGTTATGCTAGATGTGGATTTTATTCAATACAATCAGTACATTCATAAGAATTGAAAAAGAAAATCATTTTCAGTGATGAATGATGAGCAACAAAGGAACATGCATGCCAGATGGCACTTGAATAAGCTGTCCACGGTGATAGAAAAGGTTTAAAAAACAACAACAACAATGTTATCATAATAAATGTCATATTTTAGCTTATGTGGTCATTTTTTACAAGCTAAACACTGCAAGACTGTTTTACAGTTGAAGCAAAGATAAAATATCAACTCTAGTGATGAGACACTTGCTGTAATGACTTCCAACTCAGACGGGACTTAAACCCACAAACACTGGCTTAGGAGAACAGTGCCTTATCCATTATGCCAGTGGTGCTTACTGATGTCCTTATTTAAGACTGATAGGTTTTTAATAGTCAATTATTTATTTTTGAAAAAAAGTGAAGCTGTTTACTGTGTTCTTTGCATTACCAAGTCCAGCAAGAAATGTGCTGGTACTATCCAGAGCTGTCAGTATGGATTATCATGCTATATTGCAGAAAATCAATTTGATGCAACTGCTTTACCAACAGTATGTTAATCTTTTCCATTGCTGTTTTGTTGGCTGACTGAAGGAAGATATGCAGTGCATTTGAACCAAAGCAGATGTGTGCTGACAACTTAAATGCTCAATCATGCTTGTGTGTTTTCTTTCTTTCTTCCATCCTTTGTAATATCATATTAAATATTAAGGTAGCAGTTTATAATCAATGACTAATGACATAAGAAAAGGAAAAAAACCAGTAAAACCTCCAGGTGAGGCTTGAACTCACAACCTCGGCATTGCTCAACAGATACTGTCTTATAAGTACCGTGCGCTGACCAATTGCGCCACTGGAGCTCTTTGCAGCATTAATTGGTTATGCTAGATGTGGATTTTATTCAATACAATCAGTACAGTCATAAGAATTGAAAAAGAAAATCATTTTTGGTGATGAATGATGAGCAACAAAGGAACATGCATGCCAGATGGCACTTGAATAAGCTGTCCACGGTGATAGAAAAGGTTTAAAAAACAACAACAACAACAACAACAATGTTATCATAATTAATGTCATATTTTAGCTTCTGTGGTCACTTTTTACAAGCTAAACACTGCAAGACTGTTTTACAGTTGAAGCAAGGATAAAATATCAACTCTACTGATGAGACACTTGCTGTAATGACTTCCAACTCAGACGGGACTTAAACCCACAACCACTGGCTTAGGAGAACAGTGCCTTATCCATTATGCCAGTGGTGCTTACTGATGTCCTTATTTAAGACTGTTAGGTTTTTAATAGTCAATTATTTATTTTTGAAAAAAATTTAAGCTGTTTACTGTGTTCTTTGCATTACCAAGTCCAGCAAGAAATGTGCTGGTACTATCCAGAGCTGTCAGTATGGATTATCATGCTATATTGCAGAAAATCAATTTGATGCTACTGCTTTACCAACAGCATGTTAATCTTTTCCATTGCTGTTTTGTTTGCTGACTGAAGGAAGATATGCAGTGCATTTGAACCAAAGCAGATGTGTGCTGACAACTTAAATGCACAATCATGTTTGCGTTTTTTCTTTCTTTCTTCCATCCTTTGTAATATCATATTAAATATTAAGGTAGCAGTTTATAATCAATGACTAATGACATAAGAAAAGGAAAAAAAACAGTATACAAAGATGCTCCAGGTGAGGCTTGAACTCACAACCTCGGCATTGCTCAACAGATACTGTCTTATAAGTACCGCGCGCTGACCAATTGCGCCACTGGAGCACTTTGCAGCATTAAGTGGTAATGCTAGATGTGGATTTTATTCAATACAATCAGTACAGTCATAAGAATTGAAAAAGAAAATCATTTTTGGTGATGAATGATGAGCAACAAAGGAACATGCATGCCAGATGGCACTTGAATAAGCTGTCCACAGTGATAGAAAAGGTTTAAAAAACAACAACAACAATGTTATCATAATTAATGTCATATTTTAGCTTCTGTGGTCACTTTTTACAAGCTAAACACTGCAAGACTGTTTTACAGTTGAAGCAAGGATAAAATATCAACTCTACTGATGAGACACTTGCTATAATGACTTCCAACTCAGACGGGACTTAAACCCACAACCACTGGCTTAGGAGAACAGTGCCTTATCCATTATGCCAGTGATGCTTACTGATGTCCTTATTTAAGACTGATAGGTTTTTAATAGTCAATTATTTATTTTTTGAAAAAATATGAAGCTGTTTACTGTGTTCTTTGCATTACCAAGTCCAGCAAGAAATGTGCTGGTACTATCCAGAGCTGTCAGTATGGATTATCATGCTATATTGCAGAAAATCAATTTGATGCAACTGCTTTACCAACAGTATGTTAATCTTTTCCATTGCTGTTTTGTTGGCTGACTGAAGGAAGATATGCAGTGCATTTGAACCAAAGCAGATGTGTGCTGACAACTTAAATGCACTGTGTTTTTTCTTTCTTTCTTCCATCCTTTGTAATATCATATTAAATATTAAGGTAGCAGTTTATAATCAATGACTTATGACATAAGAAAAGGAAAAAAAACAGTATACAAAGATGCTCCAGGTGAGGCTTGAACTCACAACCTCGGCATTGCTCAACAGATACTGTCTTATAAGTACCGCGCGCTGACCAATTGTGCCACTGGAGCTCTTTGTAGCATTAATTGGTTATGCTAGATGTGGATTTTATTCAATACAATCAGTACAGTCATAAGAATTGAAAAAGAAAATCATTTTTGGTGATGAATGATGAGCAACAAAGGAACATGCATGCCAGATGGCACTTGAATAAGCTGTCCACAGTGATAGAAAAGGTTTAAAAAACATCAACAACAATGTTATCATAATTAATGTCATATTTTAGCTTCTGTGGTCACTTTTTACAAGCTAAACACTGCAAGACTGTTTTACAGTTGAAGCAAGGATAAAATATCAACTCTAGTGATGAGACACTTGCTGTAATGACTTCCAACTCAGATGGGACTTAAACCCACAACCACTGGCTTAGGAGAACAGTGCCTTATTCATTATTCCAGTGGTGCTTACTGATGTCCTTATTTAAGACTGATAGGTTTTTAATAGTCAATTATTTATTTTTTGAAAAAATATGAAGCTGTTTACTGTGTTCTTTGCATTACCAAGTCCAGCAAGAAATGTGCTGGTATTATCCAGAGCTGTCAGTATGGATTATCATGCTATATTGCAGAAAATCAATTTGATGCAACTGCTTTACCAACAGTATGTTAATCTTTTCCATTGCTGTTTTGTTGGCTGACTGAAGGAAGATATGCAGTGCATTTGAACCAAAGCAGATGTGTGCTGACAACTTAAATGCACTATCATGTTTGTGTTTTTTCTTTCTTTCTTTCTTCCATCCTTTGTAATATCATATTAAATATTAAGGTAGCAGTTTATAATCAATGACTAATGACATAAGAAAAGGAAAAAAACAGTATACAAAGATGCTCCAGGTGAGGCTTGAACTCACAACCTCGGCATTGCTCAACAGATACTGTCTTATAAGTACCACGAGCTGACCAATTGCGCCACTGGAGTACTTTGCAGCATTGACTGGTAATGCTAGATGTGGATTTTATTTAATACAATCAGTACAGTCATAAGAATTGGAAAAAAAAATCATTTTTGGTGATGAATGATGAGCAACAAAGGAACATGCATGCCAGATGGCACTTGAATAAGCTGTCCACTGTGATAGAAAAGGTTTAAAAAACAACAACAACAACAACAATGTTATCATAATTAATGTCATATTTTAGCTTCTGTGGTAATTTTTTACAAGCTAAACACTGCAAGACTGTTTTACAGTTGAAGCAAGGATAAAATATCAACTCTAGTGATGAGACACTTGCTGTAATGACTTCCAACTCAGACGGGACTTAAACCCACAACCACTGGTTTAGGAGAACAGTGCCTTATCCATTATGCCAGTGGTGCTTACTGAAGTTCTTATTTAAGACTGATAGGGTTTTAATAGTCAATTATTTATTTAAAAATTTTTTTGAAGCTGTTTACTGTGTTCTTTGCATTACCAAGTCCAGCAAGAAATGTGCTGGTACTATCCAGAGCTGTCAGTATGGATTATCTTGCTATATTGCAGAAAATCAATTTGATGCAACTGCTTTACCAACAGTATGTTATTCTTTTCCATTGCTGTTTTGTTGGCTGACTGAAGGAAGATATGCAGTGCATTTGAACCAAAGCAGATGTGTGCTGACAACTTAAATGCACAGTCATGTTTGTGTGTTTTCTTTCTTTCTTCCATCCTTTGTAATATCATATTAAATATTAAGGCTACCAGTTTATAATCAATGACTAATGACATAAGAAAAGGAAAAAAAACAGAATACAAAGATTCTCCAGGTGAGGCTTGAACTTACAACCTCGGCATTGCTCAACAGATTCTGTCTTATAAGTACCGCGCGCTGACCAATTGCGCCACTGGAGCGCTTTGTAACATTGATTGGTTATGCTAGATGTGGATTTTATTCAATGCAATCAGTACAGTCATAAGAATTGAAAAAGAAAATCATTTTTGGTGATGAATGATGAGCAACAAAGGAACATGCATGCCAGATGGTACTTAAATAAGATGTCCACGGTGATAGAAAATGTTTAAAAAAAACAACAACAATGTTATCATAATAAATGTCATATTTTAGCTTCTGTGGTAATTTTTTGCAAGCTAAACACTGCAAGACTGTTTTACAGTCGAAGCAAGGATAAAATATCAATTCTAGTGATGAGACACTTGCTGTAATGACTTCCACCCCATATGGAACTTGGACCCCTGTCTTAGGAGGGCAGTGACTTATCCATTATGCCAGTGGTGCTTACTGATGTTCTTATTTAAGACTGTTAGGTTTTTAATAGTCAATTATTTATTTTTGAGGAAAAAGTGAAGCTGTTTACTGTGTTCTTTGCATTACCAAGTCCAGCAAGAAATGTGCTGGTACTATCCAGAGCTGTCAGTATGGATTATCATGCTATATTGCAGAAAATCAATTTGATGCAACTGCTTTACCAACAGTATGTTAATCTTTTCCATTGCTGTTTTGTTGGCTGACTGAAGGAAGATATGCAGTGCATTTGAACCAAAGCAGATGTGTGCTGACAACTTAAATGCACAATCATGTTTGTGTTTTTTCTTTCTTTCTTCCATCCTTTGTAATATCATATTAAATATTAAGGTAGCAGTTTATAATCAATGACTAATGACATAAGAAAAGGAAAAAAAAACAGTATACAAAGATGCTCCAGGTGAGGCTTGAACTCACAACCTCGGCATTGCTCAACAGATACTGTCTTATAACTACCGCACGCTGACCAATTGAGTCACTGGAGCACTTTGCAGCATTAATTGGTTATGCTAGATGTGGATTTTATTTAATACAATCAGTACAGTCATAAGAATTGAAAAAGAAAATCATTTTTGGTGATGAATGATGAGCAACAAAGAAACATGCATGCCAGATGGCACTTGAATAAGCTATCCACGGTGATAGAAAAGGTTTAAAAAACAACAACAACAATGTTATCATAATTAATGTCATATTTTAGCTTCTGTGGTCATTTTTTACAAGCTAAACACTGCAAGACTGTTTTACAGTTGAAGCAAGGATAAAATATCAACTCTAGTGATGAGACACTTGCTGTAATGACTTCCAACTCAGACGGGACTTAAACTTACAACCACTGGCTTAGGAGAACAGTGCCTTATCCATTATGCCAGTGTTTCTTACTGATGTCCTTATTTAAGACTGATAGGTTTTTAATAGTCAATTATTTATTTTTGAAAAAAAGTGAAGCTGTTTACTGTGTTCTTTGCATTACCAAGTCCAGCAAGAAATGTGCTGGTACTATCCAGAGCTGTCAGTATGGATTATTATGCTATATTGCAGAAAATCAATTTGATGCAACTGCTTTACCAACAGTATGTTAATCTTTTCCATTGCTGTTTTGTTGGCTGACTGAAGGAAGATATGCAGTGCATTTGA
Source organism: Pseudophryne corroboree (assembly GCF_028390025.1). Taxonomy (NCBI): domain Eukaryota; kingdom Metazoa; phylum Chordata; class Amphibia; order Anura; family Myobatrachidae; genus Pseudophryne; species Pseudophryne corroboree. Next base: position 229,529 of record NW_026970476.1, on the reverse strand, counting down.
ACCAAAGCAGATGTGTGCTGACAACTTAAATGCACAATCATGTTTGTGTTTTTTCTTTCTTTCTTCCATCCTTTGTAATATCATATTAAATATTAAGGTAGCAGTTTATAATCAATGACTTATGACATAAGAAAAGGAAAAAAAACAGTATACAAAGATACTCCAGGTGAGGCTTGAACTCACAACCTCGGCATTGCTCAACAGATACTGTCTTATAAGTTTCGCGCGCTGACCAATTGCGCCACTGGAGCACTTTGCAGCATTAATTGTTTATGCTAGATGTGGATTTTATTCAATACAATCAGTACATTCATAAGAATTGAAAAAGAAAATCATTTTTGGTGATGAATGATGAGCAACAAAAGAACATGCATGCCAGATGGCACTTGAATAAGCTGTCCACGGTGATAGAAAAGGTTTAAAAAACAACAACAACAATGTTATCATAATAAATGTCATATTTTAGCTTCTGTGGTCATTTTTTACAAGCTAAACACTGCAAGACTGTTTTACAGTTGAAGCAAGGATAAAATATCAACTCTAGTGATGAGACACTTGCTGTAATGACTTCCAACTCAGACGGGACTTAAACCCACAACCACTGGCTTAGGAGAACAGTGCCTTATCCATTATGCCAGTGGTGCTTACTGAAGTCCTTATTTAAGACTGATAGGGTTTTAATAGTCAATTATTTATTTAAAAAAAAAATTTGAAGCTGTTTACTGTGTTCTTTGCATTACCAAGTCCAGCAAGAAATGTGCTGGTACTATCCAGAGCTGTCAGTATGGATTATCTTGCTATATTGCAGAAAATCAATTTGATGCAACTGCTTTACCAACAGTATGTTATTCTTTTCCATTGCTGTTTTGTTGGCTGACTGAAGGAAGATATGCAGTGCATTTGAACCAAAGCAGATGTGTGCTGACAACTTAAATGCACAATCATGTTTGTGTGTTTTCTTTCTTTCTTCCATCCTTTGTAATATCATATTAAATATGAAGGCTACCAGTTTATAATCAATGACATAAGATAAGGAAAAAAAACAGTATACAAAGATTCTCCAGGTGAGGCTTGAACTCACAACCTCGGCATTGCTCAACAGATACTGTCTTATAAGTACCGCGCGCTGACCAATTGCGCCACTGGAGCGCTTTGCAACATTGTTTGGTTATGCTAGATGTGGATTTTATTCAATGCAATCAGTACAGTCATAAGAATTGGAAAAAAAAATCATTTTTGGTGATGAATGATGAGCAACAAAGGAACATGCATGCCAGATTGTACTTAAATAAGCTGTCCACAGTGATAGAAAATGTTTAAAAAAAACAACAACAATGTTATCATAATAAATGTCATATTTTAGCTTCTGTGGTCATTTTTTGCAAGCTAAACACTGCAAGACTGTTTTACAGTTGAAGCAAGGATAACATATCAACTCTAGTGATGAGACACTTGCTGTAATGACTTCCACCCCATATGGAACTTGGACCCCCTGTCTTAGGAGGGCAGTGACTTATCCATTATGCCAGTGGTGCTTACTGATGTTCTTATTTAAGACTGTTAGGTTTTTAATAGTCAATTATTTATTTTTGAGGAAAATGTGAAGCTGTTTACTGTGTTCTTTGCATTACCAAGTACAGCAAGAAATGTGCTGGTACTATTCAGAGCTGTCAGTATGGATTATCATGCTATATTGCAGAAAATCAATTTGATGCAACTGCTTTACCAACAGTATGTTATTCTTTTCCATTGCTGTTTTGTTGGCTGACTGAAGGAAGATATGCAGTGCATTTGAACCAAAGCAGATGTGTGCTGACAACTTAAATGCACAATCATGTTTGTGTGTTTTCTTTCTTTCTTCCATCCTTTGTAATATCATATTAAATATTAAGGCTACCAGTTTATAATCAATGACTAATGACATAAGATAAGGAAAAAAAACAGTATACAAAGATTCTCCAGGGGAGGCTTGAACTCACAACCGCGGCATTGCTCAACAGATACTGTCTTATAAGTACCGCCCGCTGACCAATTGCGCCACTGGAGCGCTTTGCAACATTGTTTGGTTATGCTAGATGTGGATTTTATTCAATGCAATCAGTACAGTCATAAGAATTGAAAAAAAAAAATCATTTTTGGTGATGAATGATGAGCAACAAAGGAACATGCATGCCAGATTGTACTTAAATAAGCTGTCCACAGTGATAGAAAATGTTTAAAAAAAACAACAACAATGTTATCATAATAAATGTCATATTTTAGCTTCTGTGGTCATTTTTTGCAAGCTAAACACTGCAAGACTGTTTTACAGTTGAAGCAAGGATAAAATATCAACTCTAGTGATGAGACACTTGCTGTAATGACTTCCACCCCATATGGAACTTGGACCCCCTGTCTTAGGAGGGCAGTGACTTATCCATTATGCCAGTGGTGCTTACTGATGTTCTTATTTAAGACTGTTAGGTTTTTAATAGTCAATTATTTATTTTTGAGGAAAAAGTGAAGCTGTTTACTGTGTTCTTTGCATTACCAAGTACAGCAAGAAATGTGCTGGTACTATTCAGAGCTGTCAGTATGGATTATCATGCTATATTGCAGAAAATCAATTTGATGCAACTGCTTTACCAATAGTATGTTAATCTTTTCCATTGCTGTTTTGTTGGCTGACTGAAGGAAGATATGCAGTGCATTTGAACCAAAGCAGATGTGTGCTGACAACTTAAATGCACAATCATGTTTGTGTTTTTGCTTTCTTTCTTCCATCCTTTGTAATATCATATTAAATATTAAGGTAGCAGTTTATAATCAATGACTTATGACATAAGAAAAGGAAAAAAACAGTATACAAAGATGCTCCAGGTGAGGTTTGAACTCACAACCTCGGCATTGCTCAACAGATACTGTCTTATAAGTACCGCGCGCTGACCAATTGCGCCACTGGAGCTCTTTGCAGCATTAATTGGTTATGCTAGATGTGGATTTTATTCAATACAATCAGTACAGTCATAAGAATTGAAAAAGAAAATCATTTTTGGTGATGAATGATGAGCAACAAAGGAACATGCATGCCAGATGGCACTTGAATAAGCTGTCCACGGTGATAGAAAAGGTTTAAAAAACAACAACAATGTTATCATAATTAATGTCATATTTTAGCTTCTGTGGTCATTTTTTACAAGCTAAACACTGCAAGACTGTTTTACAGTTGAAGCAAGGATAAAATATCAACTCTAGTGATGAGACACTTGCTGTAATGACTTCCACCCCATATAGGACTTGGACCCCCTGGCTTACGAGGGCAGTGACTTATCCATTATGGCAGTGGTACTTACTGATGTTCTTATTTAAGACTGTTAGGTTTTTAATAGTCAATTATTTATTTTTGAGGAAAAAGTGAAGCTGTTTACTGTGTTCTTTGCATTACCAAGTCCAGCAAGAAATGTGCTGGTACTATCCAGAGCTGTCAGTATGGATTATCATGCTATATTGCAGAAAATCAATTTGATGCAACTGCTTTACCAACAGTATGTTAATCTTTTCCATTGCTGTTTTGTTGGCTGACTGAAGGAAGATATGCAGTGCATTTGAACCAAAGCAGATGTGTGCTGACAACTTAAATGCACTATCATGTTTGTGTTTTTTCTTTCTTTCTTCCATCCTTTGTAATATCATATTAAATATTAAGGTAGCAGTTTATAATCAATGACTAATGACATAAGAAAAGGAAAAAAACAGTATACAAAGTTGCTCCAGGTGAGGCTTGAACTCACAACCTCAGCATTGCTCAACAGATACTGTCTTATAAGTACCACGCGCTGACCAATTGCGCCACTGGAGCACTTTGCAGCATTGATTGGTTATGCTAGATGTGGATTTTATTTAATACAATCAGTACAGTCATAAGAATTGGGAAAAAAAAATCATTTTTGGTAATGAATGATGAGCAACAAAGGAACATGCATGCCAGATGGCACTTGAATAAGCTGTCCACGGTGATAGAAAAGGTTTAAAAAACAACAACAACAATGTTATCATAATTAATGTCATATTTTAGCTTCTGTGGTCACTTTTTACAAGCTAAACACTGCAAGACTGTTTTACAGTTGAAGCAAGGATAAAATATCAACTCTAGCGATGAGACACTTGCTGTAATGACTTCCAACTCAGACGGGACTTAAACCCACAACCACTGGCTTAGGAGAACAGTGCCTTATCCATTATGCCAGTGGTGCTTACTGATGCCCTTATTTAAGACTGATAGGTTTTTAATAGTCAATTATTTATTTTTTGAAAAAATATGAAGCTGTTTACTGTGTTCTTTGCATTACCAAGTCCAGCAAGTAATGTGCTGGTACTATCCAGAGCTGTCAGTATGGATTATCATGCTATATTGCAGAAAATCAATTTGAGGCAACTGCTTTACCAACAGTATGTTAATCTTTTCCATTGCTGTTTTGTTGGCTGACTGAAGGAAGATATGCAGTGCATTTGAACCAAAGCAGATGTGTGCTGACAACTTAAATGCACTAACATGTTTGTGTTTTTTCTTTCTTTCTTCCATCCTTTGTAATATCATATTAAATATTAAGGTAGCAGTTTATAATCAATGACTAATGACATAAGAAAAGGAAAAAAACAGTATACAAAGTTGCTCCAGGTGAGGCTTGAACTCACAACCTCAGCATTGCTCAACAGATACTGTCTTATAAGTACCACGCGCTGACCAATTGCGCCACTGGAGCACTTTGCAGCATTGATTGGTTATGCTAGATGTGGATTTTATTTAATACAATCAGTACAGTCATAAGAATTGGGAAAAAAAAATCATTTTTGGTAATGAATGATGAGCAACAAAGGAACATGCATGCCAGATGGCACTTGAATAAGCTGTCCACGGTAATAGAAAAGGTTTAAAAAACAACAACAACAATGTTATCATAATTAATGTCATATTTTAGCTTCTGTGGTCATTTTTTACAAGCTAAACAATGCAAGACTGTTTTACAGTTGAAGCAAGGATAAAATATCAACTGTAGTGATGAGACACTTGCTGTAATGACTTCCACCCCATATAGGACTTGGACCCTCTGGCTTACGAGGGCAGTGACTTATCCATTATGGCAGTGGTACTTACTGATGTTCTTATTTAAGACTGTTAGGTTTTTAATAGTCAATTATTTATTTTTGAGGAAAAAGTGAAGCTGTTTACTGTGTTCTTTGCATTACCAAGTCCAGCAAGAAATGTGCTGGTACTATCCAGAGCTGTCAGTATGGATTATCATGCTATATTGCAGAAAATCAATTTGATGCAACTGCTTTACCAACAGTATGTTAATCTTTTCCATTGCTGTTTTGTTGGCTGACTGAAGGAAGATATGCAGTGCATTTGAACCAAAGCAGATGTGTGCTGACAAGTTAAATGCACAATCATGTTTGTGTTTTTTCTTTCTTTCTTCCATCCTTTGTAATATCATATTAAATATTAAGGTAGCAGTTTATAATCAATGACTAATGACATAAGAAAAGGAAAAAAACAGTATACAAAGATGCTCCAGGTGAGGCTTGAACTCACAACCTCAGCATTGCTCAACAGATACTGTCTTATAAGTACCGCGCGCTTACCAATTGCGCCACTGGAGCACTTTGCAGCATTAATTGGTTATGCTAGATGTGGATTTTATTCAATACAATCAGTACAACCATAAGAATTGAAAATGAAAATCATTTTCGGTGATGAATGATGAGCAACAAAGGAACATGCATGCTAGAAGCACTTGAATAAGCTGTCCACGGTGATAGAAAAGGTTTAAAAAACAACAACAACAATGTTATCATAATTAATGTCATATTTTAGCTTCTGTGGTCACTTTTTACAAGCTAAACACTGCAAGACTGTTTTACAGTTGAAGCAAGGATAAAATATCAACTCTACTGATGAGACACTTGCTGTAATGACTTCCAACTCAGACAGGACTTAAACCCACAACCACTGGATTAGGAGTACAGTGCCTTATCCATTATGCCAGTGGTGCTTACTGATGTCCTTATTTAAGACTGATAGGTTTTTAATAGTCAATTATTTATTTTTGAAAAAAAATTGAAGCTGTTTACTGTGTTCTTTGCATTACCAAGTCCAGCAAGAAATGTGCAGGTACTATCCAGAGCTGTCAGTATGGATTATCATGCTATATTGCAGAAAATCAATTTGATGCAACTGCTTTACCAACAGTATGTTATTCTTTTCCATTGCTGTTTTGTTGGCTGACTGAAGGAAGATATGCAGTGCATTTGAACCAAAGCAGATGTGTGCTGACAACTTAAATGCACAATCACGTTTGTGTTTTTTCTTTCTTTCTTCCATCCTTTGTAATATCATATTAAATATTAAGGTAGCAGTTTATAATCAATGACTAATGACATAAGAAAAGGAAAAAAAAACAGTATACAAAGATGCTCCAGGTGAGGCTTGAACTCACAACCTCGGCATTGCTCAACAGATACTGTCTTATAAGTACCTCGTGCTGACCAATTGCGCCACTGGAGCTCTTTGCAGCATTAATTGGTTATGCTAGATGTGGATTTTATTCAATACAATCAGTACAGTCATAAGAATTGAAAAAGAAAATAATTTTTGGTGATGAATGATGAGCAACAAAGGAACATGCATGCCAGATGGCACTTGAATAAGCTGTCCACGGTGATAGAAAAGGTTTAAAAAACAACAACAACAATGTTATCATAATTAATGTCATATTTTAGCTTCTGTGGTCACTTTTTACAAGCTAAACACTGCAAGACTGTTTTACAGTTGAAGCAAGGATAAAATATCAACTCTAGCGATGAGACACTTGCTGTAATGACTTCCAACTCAGACGGGACTTAAACCCACAACCACTGGCTTAGGAGAACAGTGCCTTATCCATTATGCCAGTGGTGCTTACTGATGCCCTTATTTAAGACTGATAGGTTTTTAATAGTCAATTATTTATTTTTTGAAAAAATATGAAGCTGTTTACTGTGTTCTTTGCATTACCAAGTCCAGCAAGTAATGTGCTGGTACTATCCAGAGCTGTCAGTATGGATTATCATGCTATATTGCAGAAAATCAATTTGAGGCAACTGCTTTACCAACAGTATGTTAATCTTTTCCATTGCTGTTTTGTTGGCTGACTGAAGGAAGATATGCAGTGCATTTGAACCAAAGCAGATGTGTGCTGACAACTTAAATGCACTAACATGTTTGTGTTTTTTCTTTCTTTCTTCCATCCTTTGTAATATCATATTAAATATTAAGGTAGCAGTTTATAATCAATGACTAATGACATAAGAAAAGGAAAAAAACAGTATACAAAGTTGCTCCAGGTGAGGCTTGAACTCACAACCTCAGCATTGCTCAACAGATACTGTCTTATAAGTACCACGCGCTGACCAATTGCGCCACTGGAGCACTTTGCAGCATTGATTGGTTATGCTAGATGTGGATTTTATTTAATACAATCAGTACAGTCATAAGAATTGGGAAAAAAAAATCATTTTTGGTAATGAATGATGAGCAACAAAGGAACATGCATGCCAGATGGCACTTGAATAAGCTGTCCACGGTAATAGAAAAGGTTTAAAAAACAACAACAACAATGTTATCATAATTAATGTCATATTTTAGCTTCTGTGGTCATTTTTTACAAGCTAAACAATGCAAGACTGTTTTACAGTTGAAGCAAGGATAAAATATCAACTGTAGTGATGAGACACTTGCTGTAATGACTTCCACCCCATATAGGACTTGGACCCTCTGGCTTACGAGGGCAGTGACTTATCCATTATGGCAGTGGTACTTACTGATGTTCTTATTTAAGACTGTTAGGTTTTTAATAGTCAATTATTTATTTTTGAGGAAAAAGTGAAGCTGTTTACTGTGTTCTTTGCATTACCAAGTCCAGCAAGAAATGTGCTGGTACTATCCAGAGCTGTCAGTATGGATTATCATGCTATATTGCAGAAAATCAATTTGATGCAACTGCTTTACCAACAGTATGTTAATCTTTTCCATTGCTGTTTTGTTGGCTGACTGAAGGAAGATATGCAGTGCATTTGAACCAAAGCAGATGTGTGCTGACAAGTTAAATGCACAATCATGTTTGTGTTTTTTCTTTCTTTCTTCCATCCTTTGTAATATCATATTAAATATTAAGGTAGCAGTTTATAATCAATGACTAATGACATAAGAAAAGGAAAAAAACAGTATACAAAGATGCTCCAGGTGAGGCTTGAACTCACAACCTCAGCATTGCTCAACAGATACTGTTTTATAAGTACCGCGCGCTTACCAATTGCGCCACTGGAGCACTTTGCAGCGTTAATTGGTTATGCTAGATGTGGATTTTATTCAATACAATCAGTACAACCATAAGAATTGAAAATGAAAATCATTTTCGGTGATGAATGATGAGCAACAAAGGAACATGCATGCTAGAAGCACTTGAATAAGCTGTCCACGGTGATAGAAAAGGTTTAAAAAACAACAACAACAATGTTATCATAATTAATGTCATATTTTAGCTTCTGTGGTCACTTTTTACAAGCTAAACACTGCAAGACTGTTTTACAGTTGAAGCAAGGATAAAATATCAACTCTACTGATGAGACACTTGCTGTAATGACTTCCAACTCAGACGGGACTTAAACCCACAACCACTGGATTAGGAGTACAGTGCCTTATCCATTATGCCAGTGGTGCTTACTGATGTCCTTATTTAAGACTGATAGGTTTTTAATAGTCAATTATTTATTTTTGAAAAAAAATTGAAGCTGTTTACTGTGTTCTTTGCATTACCAAGTCCAGCAAGAAATGTGCAGGTACTATCCAGAGCTGTCAGTATGGATTATCATGCTATATTGCAGAAAATCAATTTGATGCAACTGCTTTACCAACAGTATGTTATTCTTTTCCATTGCTGTTTTGTTGGCTGACTGAAGGAAGATATGCAGTGCATTTGAACCAAAGCAGATGTGTGCTGACAACTTAAATGCACAATCATGTTTGTGTTTTTTCTTTCTTTCTTCCATCCTTTGTAATATCATATTAAATATTAAGGTAGCAGTTTATAATCAATGACTAATGACATAAGAAAAGGAAAAAAAAACAGTATACAAAGATGCTCCAGGTGAGGCTTGAACTCACAACCTCGGCATTGCTCAACAGATACTGTCTTATAAGTACCTCGTGCTGACCAATTGCGCCACTGGAGCTCTTTGCAGCATTAATTGGTTATGCTAGATGTGGATTTTATTCAATACAATCAGTACAGTCATAAGAATTGAAAAAGAAAATAATTTTTGGTGATGAATGATGAGCAACAAAGGAACATGCATGCCAGATGGCACTTGAATAAGCTGTCCACAGTGATAGAAAAGGTTTAAAAAACAACAACAACAATGTTATCATAATTAATGTCATATTTTAGCTTCTGTGGTCACTTTTTACAAGCTAAACACTGCAAGACTGTTTTACAGTTGAAGCAAGGATAAAATATCAACTCTAGCGATGAGACACTTGCTGTAATGACTTCCAACTCAGACGGGACTTAAACCCACAACCACTGGCTTAGGAGAACAGTGCCTTATCCATTATGCCAGTGGTGCTTACTGATGCCCTTATTTAAGACTGATAGGTTTTTAATAGTCAATTATTTATTTTTTGAAAAAATATGAAGCTGTTTACTGTGTTCTTTGCATTACCAAGTCCAGCAAGTAATGTGCTGGTACTATCCAGAGCTGTCAGTATGGATTATCATGCTATATTGCAGAAAATCAATTTGATGCAACTGCTTTACCAACAGTATGTTAATCTTTTCCATTGCTGTTTTGTTGGGAAAAAAAAGAATTGGGAAAAAAAAATCATTTTTGGTAATGAATGATGAGCAACAAAGGAACATGCATGCCAGATGGCACTTGAATAAGCTGTCCACGGTGATAGAAAAGGTTTAAAAAACAACAACAACAATGTTATCATAATTAATGTCATATTTTAGCTTCTGTGGTCATTTTTTACAAGCTAAACAATGCAAGACTGTTTTACAGTTGAAGCAAGGATAAAATATCAACTGTAGTGATGAGACACTTGCTGTAATGACTTCCACCCCATATAGGACTTGGACCCTCTGGCTTACGAGGGCAGTGACTTATCCATTATGGCAGTGGTACTTACTGATGTTCTTATTTAAGACTGTTAGGTTTTTAATAGTCAATTATTTATTTTTGAGGAAAAAGTGAAGCTGTTTACTGTGTTCTTTGCATTACCAAGTCCAGCAAGAAATGTGCTGGTACTATCCAGAGCTGTCAGTATGGATTATCATGCTATATTGCAGAAAATCAATTTGATGCAACTGCTTTACCAACAGTATGTTAATCTTTTCCATTGCTGTTTTGTTGGCTGACTGAAGGAAGATATGCAGTGCATTTGAACCAAAGCAGATGTGTGCTGACAAGTTAAATGCACAATCATGTTTGTGTTTTTTCTTTCTTTCTTCCATCCTTTGTAATATCATATTAAATATTAAGGTAGCAGTTTATAATCAATGACTAATGACATAAGAAAAGGAAAAAAACAGTATACAAAGATGCTCCAGGTGAGGCTTGAACTCACAACCTCAGCATTGCTCAACAGATACTGTCTTATAAGTACCGCGCGCTTACCAATTGCGCCACTGGAGCACTTTGCAGCGTTAATTGGTTATGCTAGATGTGGATTTTATTCAATACAATCAGTACAACCATAAGAATTGAAAATGAAAATCATTTTCGGTGATGAATGATGAGCAACAAAGGAACATGCATGCTAGAAGCACTTGAATAAGCTGTCCACGGTGATAGAAAAGGTTTAAAAAACAACAACAACAATGTTATCATAATTAATGTCATATTTTAGCTTCTGTGGTCACTTTTTACAAGCTAAACACTGCAAGACTGTTTTACAGTTGAAGCAAGGATAAAATATCAACTCTACTAATGAGACACTTGCTGTAATGACTTCCAACTCAGACGGGACTTAAACCCACAACCACTGGATTAGGAGTACAGTGCCTTATCCATTATGCCAGTGGTGCTTACTGATGTCCTTATTTAAGACTGATAGGTTTTTAATAGTCAATTATTTATTTTTGAAAAAAAATTGAAGCTGTTTACTGTGTTCTTTGCATTACCAAGTCCAGCAAGAAATGTGCAGGTACTATCCAGAGCTGTCAGTATGGATTATCATGCTATATTGCAGAAAATCAATTTGATGCAACTGCTTTACCAACAGTATGTTATTCTTTTCCATTGCTGTTTTGTTGGCTGACTGAAGGAAGATATGCAGTGCATTTGAACCAAAGCAGATGTGTGCTGACAACTTAAATGCACAATCATGTTTGTGTTTTTTCTTTCTTTCTTCCATCCTTTGTAATATCATATTAAATATTAAGGTAGCAGTTTATAATCAATGACTAATGACATAAGAAAAGGAAAAAAAAACAGTATACAAAGATGCTCCAGGTGAGGCTTGAACTCACAATCTCGGCATTGCTCAATGGATACTGTCTTATAAGTACCGCGCGCTGACCAATTGCGCCACTGGAGCGCTTTGCAACATTGATTGGTTATGCTAGATGTGGATTTTATTCAATGCAATCAGTACAGTCATAAGAATTGAAAAAGAAAATCATTTTTGGTGATAAATGATGAGCAACAAAGGAACATGCATGCCAGATGGTACTTAAATAAGATGTCCACGGTGATAGAAAATGTTTAAAAAAAACAACAACAATGTTATCATAATAAATGTCATATTTTAGCTTCTGTGGTCATTTTTTGCAAGCTAAACACTGCAAGACTGTTTTACAGTCGAAGCAAGGATAAAATATCAATTCTAGTGATGAGACACTTGCTGTAATGACTTCCACCCCATATGGAACTTGGACCCCTGTCTTAGGAGGGCAGTGACTTATCCATTATGCCAGTGGTGCTTACTGATGTTCTTATTTAAGACTGTTAGGTTTTTAATAGTCAATTATTTATTTTTGAGGAAAAAGTGAAGCTGTTTACTGTGTTCTTTGCATTAACAAGTCCAGCAATAAATGTGCTGTTACTATCCAGAGCTGTCAGTATGGATTATCATGCTATATTGCAGAAAATCAATTTGATGCAACTGCTTTACCAACAGTATGTTAATCTTTTCCATTGCTGTTTTGTTGGCTGACTGAAGGAAGATATGCAGTGCATTTGAACCAAAGCAGATGTGTGCTGACAACTTAAATGCACAATCATGTTTGTGTTTTTTCTTTCTTTCTTCCATCCTTTGTAATATCATATTAAATATTAAGGTAGCAGTTTATAATCAATGACTAATGACATAAGAAAAGGAAAAAAAAACAGTATACAAATATGCTCCAGGTGAGGCTTGAACTCACAACCTCGGCATTGCTCAACAGATACTGTCTTATAAGTTCCGCACGCTGACCAATTGCGCCACTGGAGCACTTTGCAGCATTAATTGGTTATGCTAGATGTGGATTTTATTCAATACAATCAGTACAGTCATAAGAATTGAAAAAGAAAATAATTTTTGGTGATGAATGATGATCAACAAAGAAACATGCATGCCAGATGGCACTTGAATAAGCTGTCCACGGTGATAGAAAAGGTTTAAAAAACAACAACAACAACAACAACAATGTTATCATAATTAATGACATATTTTAGCTTCTGTGGTCATTTTTTACAAGCTAAACACTGCAAGACTGTTTTACAGTTGAAGCAAGAATAAAATATCAACTCAAGTGATAAGACAATTGCTGTAATGACTTCCAACTCAGAAGGGACTTAAACCCACAACCACTGGCTTAGGAGTACAGTGCCTTATCCATTATGCCAATGGTGCTTACTGATGTCCTTATTTAAGACTGATAGGTTTTTAATAGTCAATTATTTATTTTTGAAAAAAAGTGAAGCTGTTTACTGTGTTCTTTGCATTACCAAGTCCAGCAAGAAATGTGCTGGTACTATTCAGAGCTGTCAGTATGGATTATCATGCTATATTGCAGAAAATCAATTTGATGCAACTGCTTTACCAACAGTATGTTAATCTTTTCCATTGCTGTTTTGTTGGCTGACTGAAGGAAGATATGCAGTGCATTTGAACCAAAGCAGATGTGTGCTGACAACTTAAATGCACAATCATGTTTGTGTTTTTGCTTTCTTTCTTCCATCCTTTGTAATATCATATTAAATATTAAGGTAGCAGTTTATAATCAATGACTTATGACATAAGAAAAGGAAAAAAAACAGTATACAAAGATACTCTAGGTGAGGCTTGAACTCACAACCTCGGCATTGCTCAACAGATACTGTCTTATAAGTACCGCGTGCTGACCAATTGCGCCACTGGAGCTCTTTGCAGCATTAATTGGTTATGCTAGATGTGGATTTTATTCAATACAATCAGTACAGTCATAAGAATTGAAAAAGAAAATCATTTTTGGTGATGAATGATGAGCAACAAAGGAACATGCATGCCAGATGGCACTTGAATAAGCTGTCCACGGTGACAGAAAAGGTTTAAAAAACAACAACAACAATGTTATCATAATTAATGTCATATTTTAGCTTCTGTGGTCATTTTTTACAAGCTAAACACTGCAAGACTGTTTTACAGTTGAAGCAAGGATAAAATATCAACTCTAGTGATGAGACACTTGCTGTAATGACTTCCACCCCATATGGGACTTGGACCCCGTGGCTTAGGAGGGCAGTGACTTATCCATTATGCCACTTGCTGTAATGACTTCCAACTCAGATGGGACTTAAACCCACAACGACTGGCTTAGGAGAACAGTGCCTTATCCATTATGCCAGTGGTGCTTACTGATGTCCTTATTTAAGACTGATAGGTTTTTAATAGTCAATTATTTATTTTTGAAGAAAAGTTAAGCTGTTTACTGTGTTCTTTGCATTGCCAAGTCCAGCAAGAAATGTGCTGGTACTATCCAGAGCTGTCAGTATGGATTATCATGCTATATTGCAGAAAATCAATTTGATGCAACTGCTTTACCAACAGTATGTTAATCTTTTCCATTGCTGTTTTGTTGGCTGACTGAAGGAAGATATGCAGTGCATTTGAACCAAAGCAGATGTGTGCTGACAACTTAAATGCACAATCATGTTTGTGTTTTTTCTTTCTTTCTTCCATCCTTTGTAATATCATATTAAATATTAAGGTAGCAGTTTATAATCAATTACTAATGACATAAGAAAAGGAAAAAAAAAACAGTATACAAAGATGCTCCAGGTGAGGCTTGAACTCACAACCTCGGCATTGCTCAACAGATACTATCTTATAAGTACCGCGCGCTGACCAATTGCGCCACTGGAGAACTTTGCAGGATTAGTTGGTTATGCTAGATGTGGATTTTATTCAATACAATCAGTACAGTCATAAGAATTGAAAAAGAAAATCATTTTTGGTGATGAATGAGGAGCAACAAAGGAACATGCATGCCAGATGGCACTTGAATAAGCTGTCCACGGTGATAGAAAAGGTTTAAAAAACAACAACAACAATGTTATCATAATTAATGTCATATTTTAGCTTCTGTGGTCATTTTTTTACAAGCTAAACACTGCAAGACTATTTTACAGTTGAAGCAAGGATAAAATATCAACTCTAGTGATGAGACACTTGCTGTAATGACTTCCACCCCATATGGGACTTGGACCCCCTGGCTTAGGAGGGCAATGACTTATCCATTATGCCAGTGGTGCTTACTGATATTCTTATTTAAGACTGTTAGGTTTTTAATAGTCAATTATTTATTTTTGATGAAAAAGTGAAGCTGTTTACTGTGTTCTTTGCATTACCAAGTCCAGCAAGAAATGTGCTTGTACTATCCAGATCTGTCATGGATTATCATGCTATATTGCAGAAAATCAATTTGATGCAACTGTTTAACCAACAGTATGTTAATCTTTTCCATTGCTGTTTTGTTGGCTGACTGAAGGAAGATATGCAGTGCATTTGAACCAAAGCAGATGTGTGCTGACAACTTAAATGCACAATCATGTTTGTGTTTTTTCTTTCTTTCTTCCATCCTTTGTAATATCATATTAAATATTAAGGTAGCAGTTTATAATCAATGACTAATGACATAAGAAAAGGAAAAAAATACAATATGCTCCAGGTGAGGCTTGAACTCACAACCTCGGCATTGCTCAACAGATTCTGTCTTATAAGAACCGTGCACTGACCAATTGCGCCACTGGAGCACTTTGCAGCATTAGTTGGTTATGCTAGATGTGGATTTTATTCAATACAATCAGTACAGTCATAAGAATTGAAAAAGAAAATCATTTTTGGTGATAAATGATGAGCAACAAAGGAACATGCATGCCAGATGGCACTTGAATAAGCTGTCCACGGTGATAGAAAAGGTTTAAAAAACAATAACAACAATGTTATCATAATTAATGTCATATTTTAGCTTCTGTGGTCATTTTTTACAAGCTAAACACTGCAAGACTGTTTTACAGTTGAAGCAAGGATAAAATATCAACTCTAGTGATGAGACACTTGCTGTAATGACTTCCAACTGAGACGGGACTTAAATTCACAACCACTGGCTTAGGAGAACAGTGCCTTATCCATTATGCCAGTGGTGCTTACTGATGTCCTTATTTAAGACTGATAGGTTTTTAATAGTCAATTATTTATTTTTGAAAAAAAGTGAAGCTGTTTACTGTGTTCTTTGCATTACCAAGTCCAGCAAGAAATGTGCTGGTACTATCTAGAGCTGTCAGTATGGATTATCATGCTATATTGCAGAAAATCAATTTGATGCAACTGCTTTACCAACAGTATGTTAATCTTTTCCATTGCTGTTTTGTTGGCTGACTGAAGGAAGATATGCAGTGCATTTGAACCAAAGCAGATGTGTGCTGACAACTTAAATGCACAATCATGTTTGTGTTTTTTCTTTCTTTCTTCCATCCTTTGTAATATCATATTAAATATTAAGGTAGCAGTTTATAATCAATGACTAATGACATAAGAAAAGGGAAAAAAGCAGTATACAAAGATGCTCCAGGTGAGGCTTGAACTCACAACCTCGGCATTGCTCAACAGATACTGTCTTATAAATAACGTGCGCTGACCAATTGCACAACTGGAGCACTTTGCAGCATTAATTGGTTATGCTAGATGTGGATTTTATTCAATACAATTAGTACAGTCATAAGAATTGAAAAAGAAAATCATTTTTGGTGATGAATGATGAGCCACAAAGGAACATGCATGCCAGATGGCACTTGAATAAGCTGTCCACGGTGATAGAAAAGGTTTAAAAAACAACAACAACAACAACAATGTTATCATAATTAATGTCATATTTTAGCTCTGTGGTCATTTTTTACAAGCTAAACACTGCAAGACTGTTTTACAGTTGAAGCAAGGATAAAATATCAACTCTAGTGATGAGACACTTGCTGTAATGACTTCCACCCCATATGGGACTTGGACCCCCTGGCTTAGGAGGGCAGTGACTTATTCATTATGCCAGTGGTGCTTACTGATGTTCTTATTTAAGACTGTTAGGTTTTTAATAGTCAATTATTTATTTTTGAGGAAAAAGTGAAGCTGTTTACTGTGTTCTTTGCATTACCAAGTCCAGCAAGAAATGTGCTGGTACTATCCAGAGCTGTCAGTATGGATTATCATGCTATATTGCAGAAAATCTATTTGATGCAACTGCTTTACCAACAGTATGTTAATATTTTCCATTGCTGTTTTGTTGGCTGACTGAAGGAAGATATGCAGTGCATTTGAACCAAAGCAGATGTGTGCTGACAACTTAAATGCACAATCATGTTTGTATTTTTTCTTTCTTTCTTCCATCCTTTGTAATATCATATTAAATATTAAGGTAGCAGTTTATAATCAATGACTAATGACATAAGAAAAGGAAAAAAAGCGGTATACAAAGATGCTCCAGGTGAGGCTTGAACTCACAACCTCGTCATTGCTCAACAGATACTGTCTTATAAATAACGTGCGCTGACCAATTGCACCACTGGAGCACTTTGCAGCATTAATTGGTTATGCTAGATGTGGATTTTATTCAATACAGTCAGTACAGTAATAAGAATTGAAAAAGAAAATCATTTTTGGTGATGAATGATGAGCAACAAAGGAACATGCATGCCAGATGGCACTTGAATAAGCTGTCCACGGTGATAGAAAAGGTTTAAAAAACAACAACAACAACAACAACAATGTTATCATAATTAATGTCATATTTTAGCTTCTGTGGTCATGTTTTACAAGCTAAACACTGCAAGAAGGTTTTACAGTTAAAGCAAGGATAAAATATCAACTCTAGTGATGAGACACTTGCTGTAATGACTTCCACCCCATATGGGACTTGGACCCCGTGGCTTAGGAGGGCAGTGACTTATCCATTATGCCACTTGCTGTAATGACTTCCAACTCATATGGGACTTAAACCCACAACGACTGGCTTAAGAGAACAGTGCCTTATCCATTATGCCAGTGGTGCTTACTGATGTCCTTATTTAAGACTGATAGGTTTTTAATAGTCAATTATTTATTTTTGAAGAAAAGTTAAGCTGTATACTGTGTTCTTTGAATTGCCAAGTCCAGCAAGAAATGTGCTGGTACTATCCAGAGCTGTCAGTATGGATTATCATGCTATATTGCAGAAAATCAATTTGATGCAACTGCTTTACCAACAGTATGTTAATCTTTTCCATTGCTGTTTTGTTGGCTGACTGAAGGAAGATATGCAGTGCATTTGAACCAAAGCAGATGTGTGCTGACAACTTAAATGCACAATCATGTTTGTGTTTTTTCTTTCTTTCTTCCATCCTTTGTAATATCATATTAAATATTAAGGTAGCAGTTTATAATCAATTACTAATGACATAAGAAAAGGAAAAAAAAAACAGTATACAAAGATGCTCCAGGTGAGGCTTGAACTCACAACCTCGGCATTGCTCAACAGATACTGTCTTATAAGTACCGCGCGCTGACCAATTGCGCCACTTTAGCACTTTGCAGGATTAATTGGTTATGCTAGATGTGGATTTTATTCAATACAATCAGTACAGTCATAAGAATTGAAAAAGAAAATCATTTTTGGTGATGAATGAGGAGCAACAAAGGAACATGCATGCCAGATGGCACTTGAATAAGCTGTCCACGGTGATAGAAAAGGTTTAAAAAACAACAACAACAATGTTATCATAATTAATGTCATATTTTAGCTTCTGTGGTCATATCATATTAAATATTAAGGCTACCAGTTTATAATCAATGACTAATGACATAAGAAAAGGAAAAAAAATAGTATACAAAGATGCTCCAGGTGAGGCTTGAACTCACAACCTCGGCATTGCTCAACAGATACTGTCTTATAAGTACCGCGCGCTGACCAATTGCGCCACTGGAACACTTTGCAGGTTTTATTGGTTATGCTAGATGTGGATTTTATTCAATACAATCAGTACAGTCATAAGAATTGAAAAAGAAAATCATTGTTGGTGATGAATGATGAGCAACAAAGGAACATGCATCCCAGATGGCACTTGAATAAGCTGTCCACGGTGATAGAAAAGGTTTAAAAAACAACAACAATGTTATCATAATTAATGTCATATTTTAGCTTCTGTGGTCATTTTTTATAAGCTAAACACTGCAAGACGGTTTTACAGTTGAAGCAAGGATAAAATATCAACTCTGGTGATGAGACACTTGTTGTAATGACTTCCACCCCATATGGGACTTGGACCCCCTGGCTTAGGAGGGCAGTGACTTATCCATTATGCCAGTGGTGCTTACTGATGTTCTTATTTAAGACTGTTAGGTTTTTAATAGTCAATTATTTATTTTTGAGGAAAAAGTGAAGCTGTTTACTGTGTTCTTTGCATTACCAAGTCCAACAAGAAATGTGCTGGTACTATCCAGAGCTTTCAGTATGGATTATCATGCTATATTGCAGAAAATCAATTTGATGCAACTGCTTTACCAACAGTATGTTAATCTTTTTCATTGCTGTTTTGTTGGCTGAATGAAGGAAGATATGCAGTGCATTTGAACCAAAGCAGATGTGTGCTGACAACTTAAATGCACAATCATGTTTGTGTTTTTTCTTTCTTTCTTCCATCCTTTGTAATATCATATTAAATATTAAGGTAGCAGTTTATAATCAATGACTAATGACATAAGAAAAGGAAAAAAATACAATATGCTCCAGGTGAGGCTTGAACTCACAACCTCGGCATTGCTCAACAGATTCTGTCTTATAAGAACCGTGCGCTGACCAATTGCGCCACTGGAGCACTTTGCAGCATTAGTTGGTTATGCTAGATGTGGATTTTATTCAATACAATCAGTACAGTCATAAGAATTGAAAAAGAAAATCATTTTTGGTGATAAATGATGAGCAACAAAGGAACATGCATGCCAGATGGCACTTGAATAAGCTGTCCACGGTGATAGAAAAGGTTTAAAAAACAACAACAACAATGTTATCATAATTAATGTCATATTTTTGCTTCTGTGGTCATTTTTTACAAGCTAAACACTGCAAGACTGTTTTACAGTTGAAGCAAGGATAAAATATCAACTCTAGTGATGAGACACTTGCTGTAATGACTTCCAACTGAGACGGGACTTAAATTCACAACCACTGGCTTAGGAGAACAGTGCCTTATCCATTATGCCAGTGGTGCTTACTGATGTCCTTATTTAAGACTGATAGGTTTTTAATAGTCAATTATTTATTTTTGATGAAAAAGTGAAGCTGTTTACTGTGTTCTTTGCATTACCAAGTCCAGCAAGAAATGTGCTGGTACTATCCAGAGCTGTCAGTATGGATTATCATGCTATATTGCAGAAAATCAATTTGATGCAACTGCTTTACCAACAGTATGTTAATCTTTTCCATTGCTGTTTTGTTGGCTGACTGAAGGAAGATATGCAGTGCATTTGAACCAAAGCAGATGTGTGCTGACAACTTAAATGCACAATCATGTTTGTGTTTTTTCTTTCTTTCTTCCATCCTTTGTAATATCATATTAAATATTAAGGTAGCAGTTTATAATCAATGACTAATGACATAAGAAAAGGAAAAAAAGCAGTATACAAAGATGCTCCAGGTGAGGCTTGAACTCACAACCTCAGCATTGCTCAACAGATACTGTCTTATAAATAACGTGCGCTGACCAATTGCACCACTGGAGCACTTTGCAGCATTAATTGGTTATGCTAGATGTGGATTTTATTCAATACAATTAGTACAGTCATAAGAATTGAAAAAGAAAATCATTTTTGGTGATGAATGATGAGCAACAAAGGAACATGCATGCCAGATGGCACTTGAATAAGCTGTCCACGGTGATAGAAAAGGTTTAAAAAACAACAACAACAACAATGTTATCATAATTAATGTCATATTTTAGCTCTGTGGTCATTTTTTACAAGCTAAACACTGCAAGACTGTTTTACAGTTGAAGCAAGGATAAAATATCAACTCTAGTGATGAGACACTTGCTGTAAAGACTTCCACCCCATATGGGACTTGGACCCCCTGGCTTAGGAGGGCAGTGACTTATTCATTATGCCAGTGGTGCTTACTGATGTTCTTATTTAAGACTGTTAGATTTTTAATAGTCAATTATTTATTTTTGAGGAAAAAGTGAAGCTGTTTACTGTGTTCTTTGCATTACCAAGTCCAGCAAGAAATGTGCTGGTACTATCCAGAGCTGTCAGTATGGATTATCATGCTATATTGCAGAAAATCTATTTGATGCAACTGCTTTACCAACAGTAATCTTTTCCATTGCTGTTTTGTTGGCTGACTGAAGGAAGATATGCAGTGCATTTGAACCAAAGCAGATGTGTGCTGACAACTTAAATGCACAATCATGTTTGTGTTTTTTCTTTCTTTCTTCCATCCTTTGTAATATCATATTAAATATTAAGGTAGCAGTTTATAATAAATGACTAATGACATAAGAAAAGGAAAAAAAGCAGTATACAAAGATGCTCCAGGTGAGGCTTGAACTCACAACCTCTGCATTGCTCAACAGATACTGTCTTATAAATAACGTGCACTGACCAATTGCACCACTTGAGCACTTTGCAGCATTAATTGGTTATGCTAGATGTGGATTTTATTCAATACAATTAGTACAGTCATAAGAATTGAAAAAGAAAATCATTTTTGGTGATGAATGATGAGCAACAAAGGAACATGCATGCCAGATGGCACTTGAATAAGCTGTCCACGGTGATAGAAAAGGTTTAAAAAACAACAACAACAATGTTATCATAATTAATGTCATATTTTAGCTTCTGTGGTCATGTTTTACAAGCTAAACACTGCAAGAAGGTTTTACAGTTGAAGCAAGGATAAAATATCAACTCTAGTGATGAGACACTTGCTGTAATGACTTCCACCCCATATGGGACTTGGACCCCGTGGCTTAGGAGGGCAGTGACTTATCCATGATGCCACTTGCTGTAATGACTTCCAACTCAGAAGGGACTTAAACCCACAACGACTGGCTTAGGAGAACAGTGCCTTATCCATTATGCCAGTGGTGCTTACTGATGTCCTTATTTAAGACTGATAGGTTTTTAATAGTCAATTATTTATTTTTGAAGAAAAGTTAAGCTGTTTACTGTGTTCTTTGCATTGCCAAGTCCAGCAAGAAATGTGCTGGTACTATCCAGAGCTGTCAGTATGGATTATCATGCTATATTGCAGAAAATCAATTTGATGCAACTGCTTTACCAACAGTATGTTAATCTTTTCCATTGCTGTTTTGTTGGCTGACTGAAGGAAGATATGCAGTGCATTTGAACCAAAGCAGATGTGTGCTGACAACTTAAATGCACAATCATGTTTGTGTTTTTTCTTTCTTTCTTCCAACCTTTGTAATATCATATTAAATACTAAGGTAGCAGTTTATAATCAATGACTAATGACATAAGAAAAGGAAAAAAATACAGTATACAAAGATGCTCCAAGTGAGGCTTGAACTCACAACCTCGGCATTGCTCAACAGATACTGTCTTATAAGTACCGTGCGCTGACCAATTGCGCCACTGGAGCACTTTGCAGCATTCGTTGGTTATGCTAGATGTGGATTTTATTCAATACAATCAGTACAGTCATAAGAATTGAAAAAGAAAATCATTTTTGGTGATAAATGATGAGAAACAAAGGAACATGCATGCCAGATGGCACTTGAATAAGCTGTCCACGGTGATAGAAAAGGTTTAAAAAAAAAGCAACAACAATGTTATCATAATTAATGTCATATTTTAGCTTCTGTGGTCATTTTTTACAAGCTAAACACTGCAAGACTGTTTTACAGTTGAAGCAAGGATAAAATATCAACTCTAGTGATGAAAAACTTGCTGTAATGATTTCCAACTCAGACGGGACTTAAACCCACAACCACTGGCTTAGGAGAACAGTGCCTTACCCATTATGCCAGTGGTGCTTACTGATGTTCTTATTTAAGACTGTTAGGTTTTTAATAGTCAATTATTTATTTTTGAGGAAAAAGTGAAGCTGTTTACTGTGTTCTTTGCATTACCAAGTCCAGCAAGAAATGTGCTGGTACTATCCAGAGCTGTCAGTATGGATTATCATGCTATATTGCAGAAAATCAATTTGATGCAACTGCTTTACCAACAGTATGTTAATCTTTTCCATTGCTGTTTTGTTGGCTGACTGAAGAAAGATATGCAGTGCATTTGAACCAAAGCAGATGTGTGCTGACAACTTAAATGCACAATCATGTTTGTGTTATTTCTTTCTTTCTTCCATCCTTTGTAATATCATATTAAATATTAAGGTAGCAGTTTATAATCAATGACTAATGACATAAGAAAAGGAAAAAAAAACAGTATACAAAGATGCTCCTGGTGAGGCTTGAACTCACAACCTCGACATTGCTCAACAGATACTGTCTTATAAGTACCGCGCGCTGACCAATTGTGCCACTGGAGCACTTTGCAACATTAATTGGTTATGCTAGATGTGGATTTTATTCAATACAATCAGTACAGTCATAAGAATTGAAAAAGAAAATCATTTTTGGTGATGAATGATGAGCAACAAAGGAACATGCATGCCAGACGGCACTTGAATAAGCTGTCCACGGTGATAGAAAAGGTTTAAAAAACAACAACAACAATGTTATCATAATTAATGTCATATTTTAGCTCTGTGGTCATTTTTTACAAGCTAAACACTGCAAGACTGTTTTACAGTTGAAGCAAGGATAAAATATCAACTCTAGTGATGAGAAACTTGCTGTAATGACTTCCACCCCATATGGGACTTGGACCCCCTGGCTTAGGAGGGCAGTGACTTATCCATTATGCCAGTGGTGCTTACTGGTGTTCTTATTTAAGACTTTTATGTTTTTAATAGTCAATTATTTATTTTTGAGGAAAAAGTGAAGCTGTTTACTGTGTTCTTTGCATTACCAAGTCCAGCAAGAAATGTGCTGGTACTATCCAGAGCTGTCAGTATGGATTATCATGCTATATTGCAGAAAATCAATTTGATGCAACTGCTTTACCAACAGTATGTTAATCTTTTCCATTGCTGTTTTGTTGGCTGACTGAAGGAAGATATGCAGTGCATTTGAACCAAAGCAGATGTGTGCTGACAACTTAAATGCACAATCATGTTTGTGTTTTTTCTTTCTTTCTTCCATCCTTTGTAATATCATATTAAATATTAAGGTAGCAGTTTATAATCAATGACTAATGACATAAGAAAAGGAAAAAAAAAACAGTATACAAAGATGCTCCAGGTGAGGCTTGAACTCACAACCTCGGCATCGCTCAACAGATACTGTCTTATAAGTACCGTGTGCTGACCAATTGCGCCACTGGAGCACTTTGCAGCATTAATTGGTTATGCTAGATGTGGATTTTATTCAATACAATCAGTACAGTCATAAGAATTGAAAAAGAAAATCATTTTTGGTGATAAATGATGAGCAACAAAGGAACATGCATGCCAGATGGCACTTGAATAAGCTGTCCACGGTGATAGAAAAGGTTTAAAAAACAACAACAACAATGTTATCATAATTAATGTCATATTTTAGCTTCTGTGGTCATTTTTTACAAGCTAAACACTGCAAGACTGTTTTACAGTTGAAGGAAGGATAAAATATCAACTCTAGTGATGAGACACTTGCTGTAATGACTTCCACCTTATATGGGACTTGGACCCCGTGGCTTAGGAGGGCAGTGACTTATCCATTATGCCAGTGGTGCTTACTGATGTTCTTATTTAAGACTGTTATTTTTTTAATAGTCAATTATTTATTTTTGATGAAAAAGTGAAGCTGTTTACTGTGTTCTTTGCATTACCAAGTCCAGCAAGAAATGTGCTGGTACTATCCAGAGCTGTCAGTATGGATTATCATGCTATATTGCAGAAAATCAATTTGATGCAACTGCTTTACCAACAGTATGTTAATCTTTTCCATTGCTGTTTTGTTGGCTGACTGAAGGAAGATATGCAGTGCATTTGAACCAAAGCAGATGTGTGCTGACAACTTAAATGCACAATCATGTTTGTGTTTTTTCTTTCTTTCTTCCATCCTTTGAAATATCATATTAAATATTAAGGTAGCAGTTTATAATCAATGACTAATGACATAAGAAAAGGAAAAAAAACAGTATAAAAAGATGCTCCAGGTGAGGCTTGAACTCACAACTTCGGCATTGCTCAACAGAAACTGTCTTATAAGTACCGCGCGCTGACCAATTGCGCCACTGGAGCACTTTGCAGCATTAATTGGTTATGCTAGATGTGGATTTTATTCAATACAATCAGTACAGTCATAAGAATTGAAAAAGAAATTCATTGTTGGTGATGAATGATGAGCAACAAAGGAACATGCATGCCAGATGGCACTTGAATAAGCTGTCCACGGTGATAGAAAAGGCTTAAACAACAACAACAATGTTATCATAATTAATGTCATATTTTAGCTTCTGTGGTCATTTTTTATAAGCTAAACACTGCAAGACTGTTTTACAGTTGAAGCAAGGATAAAATATCAACTCTAGTGATGAGACACTTGCTGTAATGACTTCCACCCCATATGGGACTTGGACCCCCTGGCTTAGGAGGGCAGTGACTTATCCATTATGCCAGTGGTGCTTACTGATGTTCTTATTTAAGACTGATAGGTTTTAATAGTCAATTATTTATTTTTGAGGAAAAAGTGAAGCTGTTTACTGTGTTCTTTGCATTACCAAGTCCAACAAGAAATGTGCTGGTACTATCCAGAGCTTTCATTATGGATTATCATGCTATATTGCAGAAAATCAATTTGATGCAACTGCTTTACCAACAGTATGTTAATCTTTTTCATTGCTGTTTTGTTGGCTGCCTGAAGGAAGATATGCAGTGCATTTTAACCAAAGCAGATGTGTGCTGACAACTTAAATGCACAATCATGTTTGTGTTTTTTCTTTCTTTCTTCCATCCTTTGTAATATCATATTAAATATTAAGGTAGCAGTTTATAATCAATGACTAATGACATAAGAAAAGGAAAAAAAAACAGTATACAAAGATGCTCCAGGTGAGGCTTGAACCTCGGCATCGCTCAACAGATACTGTTTTATAAGTACCGCGCGCTGACCAATTGCGCCACTGGAGCACTTTGCAGCATTAATTGGTTATGCTAGATGTGGATTTTATTCAATACAATCAGTACAGTCATAAGAATTTAAAAAGAAAATCATTTTTGGTGATAAATGATGAGCAACAAAGGAACATGCATGCCAGATGGCACTTGAATAAGCTGTCCACGGTGATAGAAAAGGTTTAAAAAACAACAACAACAATGTTATCATAATTAATGTCATATTTTAGCTTCTGTGGTCATTTTTTACAAGCTAAACACTGCAAGACTGTTTTACAGTTGAAGCAAGGATAAAATATCAACTCTAGTGATGAGACACTTGCTGTAATGACTTCCACCTTATATGGGACTTGGACCCCGTGGCTTAGGAGGGCAGTGACTTATCCATTATGCCAGTGGTGCTTACTGATGTTCTTATTTAAGACTGTTATTTTTTTAATAGTCAATTATTTATTTTTGATGAAAAAGTGAAGCTGTTTACTGTGTTCTTTGCATTACCAAGTCCAGCAAGAAATGTGCTGGTACTATCCAGAGCTGTCAGTATGGATTATCATGCTATATTGCAGAAAATCAATTTGATGCAACTGCTTTACCAACAGTATGTTAATCTTTTCCATTGCTGTTTTGTTGGCTGACTGAAGGAAGATATGCAGTGCATTTGAACCAAAGCAGATGTGTGCTGACAACTTAAATGCACAATCATGTTTGTGTTTTTTCTTTCTTTCTTCCATCCTTTGAAATATCATATTAAATATTAAGGTAGCAGTTTATAATCAATGACTAATGACATAAGAAAAGGAAAAAAAACAGTATAAAAAGATGCTCCAGGTGAGGCTTGAACTCACAACTTCGGCATTGCTCAACAGAAACTGTCTTATAAGTACCGCGCGCTGACCAATTGCGCCACTGGAGCACTTTGCAGCATTAATTGGTTATGATAGATGTGGATTTTATTCAATACAATCAGTACAGTCATAAGAATTGAAAAAGAAAATCATTGTTGGTGATGAATGATGAGCAACAAAGGAACATGCATGCCAGATGGCACTTGAATAAGCTGTCCACGGTGATAGAAAAGGCTTAAACAACAACAACAATGTTATCATAATTAATGTCATATTTTAGCTTCTGTGGTCATTTTTTACAAGCTAAACACTGCAAGACTGTTTTACAGTTGAAGCAAGGATAAAATATCAACTCTAGTGATGAGACACTTGCTGTAATGACTTCCAGCTCAGACGGGACTTAAACCCACAACCACTGGCTTAGGAGAACAGTGCCTTATCCATTATGCCAGTGGTGCTTACTGATGTCCTTATTTAAGACTGATAGGTTTTTAATAGTCAATTATTTATTTTTGAGGAAAAAGTGAAGCTGTTTACTGTGTTCTTTGCATTACCAAGTCCAGCAAGAAATGTGCTGGTACTATCCAGAGCTGTCAGTATGGATTATCATGCTATATTGCAGAAAATCAATTTGATGCAACTGCTTTACCAACAGTATGTTAATCTTTTCCATTGCTGTTTTGTTGGCTGACTGAAGGAAGATATGCAGTGCATTTGAACCAAAGCAGATGTGTGCTGACAACTTAAATGCACAATCATGTTTGTGTGCTTTCTTTCTTTCTTCCATCCTTTGTAATATCATATTAAATATTAAGGTAGCAGTTTATAATCAATGACTAATGACATAAGAAAAGGAAAAAAAAACAGTATACAAAGATGCTCCAGGTGAGGCTTGAACTCACAACCTCGGAATTGCTCAACAGATACTGTCTTATAAGTACTGCGCGCTGACCAATTGCGCCACTGGAGCACTTTGCAGCGTTAATTGGTTATGCTAGATGTGGGTTTTATTCAATACAATCAGTACAGTCATAAGAATTGAAAAAGAAAATCATTTTTGGTGATGAATGATGAGCAACAAAGGAACATGCATGCCAGATGGCACTTGAATAAGCTGTCCACGGTGATAGAAAAGGTTTAAAAAACAACAACAACAACAATGTTATCATAATTAATGTCATATTTTAGCTTCTGTGGTCTTTTTTTACAAGCTAAACACTGCAAGACTGTTTTACAGTTGAAGCAAGGATAAAATATCAACTCTAGTGATGAGACACTTGCTGTAATGACTTCCAACTCAGACGGGACTTAAACCCATAACCACTGGCTTAGGAGAACAGTGCCTTATCCATTATGCCAGTTGTGCTTACTGATGTCCTTATTTAAGACTGATAGGTTTTTAATAGTCAATTATTTATTTATTTTTAAAAAGAGAAGCTGTTTACTGTGTTCTTTGCATTACCAAGTCCAGCAAGAAATGTGCTGGTACTATCCAGAGCTGTCAGTATGGATTATCATGCTATATTGCAGAAAATCAATTTGATGCAACTGCTTTACCAACAGTATGTTAATCTTTTCCATTGCTGTTTTGTTGGCTGACTGAAGGAAGATATGCAGTGCATTTGAACCAAAGCAGATGTGTGCTGACAACTTAAATGCACAATCATGTTTGTGTGCTTTCTTTCTTTCTTTCTTTCATCCTTTGTAATATCATATTAAATATTAAGGTAGCAGTTTATAATCAATGACTAATGACATAAGAAAAGGAAAAAAAACAGTATACAAAGAAGCTCCAGGTGTGGCTTGAACTCACAACCTCGGCATCGCTCAACAGATACTATCTTATAAGTACCGCGCGCTGACCAATTGCGCCACTGGAGCACTTTGCAGCATTAATTGGTTATGCTAGATGTGGATTTTATTCAATACAATCAGTACAGTCATAAGAATTGAAAAAGAAAAACATTTTTGGTGATAAATGATGAGCAACAAAGGAACATGCATGCCAGATGGCACTTGAATAAGCTGTCCACGGTGATAGAAAAGGTTTAAAAAACAACAACAACAATGTTATCATAATTAATGTCATATTTTAGCTTCTGTGGTCATTTTTTACAAGCTAAACACTGCAAGACTGTTTTACAGTTGAAGCAAGGATAAAATATCAACTCTAGTGATGAGACACTTGCTGTAATGACTTCCACCCCATATGGGACTTGGACCCCCTGGCTTAGGAGGGCAGTGACTTATCCATTATGCCAGTGGTGCTTACTGATGTTCTTATTTAAGACTGTTAGGTTTTTAATAGTCAATTATTTATTTTTGAGGAAAAAGTGAAGCTGTTTACTGTGTTCTTTGCATTACCAAGTCCAACAAGAAATGTGCTGGTACTATCCAGAGCTTTCAGTATGGATTATCATGCTATATTGCAGAAAATCAATTTGATGCAACTGCTTTACCAACAGTATGTTAATCTTTTCCATTGCTGTTTTGTTGGCTGACTGAAGGAAGATATGCAGTGCATTTGAACCAAAGCAGATGTGTGCTGACAACTTAAATGCACAATCATGTTTGTGTTTTTTCTTTCTTACTTCCATCCTTTGTAATATCAAAATAAATATTAAGGTAGCAGTTTATAATCAATGACTAATGACATAAGAAAATGAAAAAAAAACAGTATACAAAGATGCTCCAGGTGAGGCTTGAATTCACAACCTCTTCATTGCTCAACAGATACTGTCTTATAAGTACCGCGTGCTGACCAATTGCGCCACTGGAGCACTTTGCAGCATTAACTGGTTATGCTAGATGTGGATTTTATTCAATACAATCAGTACAGTCATAAGAATTGAAAAAGAAAATCATTTTTGGTGATAAATGATGAGCAACAAAGGAACATGCATGCCAGATGGCACTTGAATAAGCTGTCCACGGTGATAGAAAAGGTTTAAAAAACAACAACAACAACAATGTTATCATAATTAATGTCATATTTTAGCTTCTGTGGTCATTTTTTACAAGCTAAACACTGCAAGACTGTTTTACAGTTGAAGCAAGGATAAAACATCAACTCTAGTGATGAGACACTTGCTGTAATGACTTCCAGCTCAGACAGGACTTAAACCCACAACCACTGGCTTAGGAGAACAGTGCCTTATCCATTATGCCAGTGGTGCTTACTGATGTCCTTATTTAAGACTGATAGGTTTTTAATAGTCAATTATTTATTTTTGAGGAAAAAGTGAAGCTGTTTACTGTGTTCTTTGCATTACCAAGTCCAGCAAGAAATGTGCTGGTACTATCCAGAGCTGTCAGTATGGATTATCATGCTATATTGCAGAAAATCAATTTGATGCAACTGCTTTACCAACAGTATGTTAATCTTTTCCATTGCTGTTTTGTTGGCTGACTGAAGGAAGATATGCAGTGCATTTGAACCAAAGCAGATGTGTGCTGACAACTTAAATGCACAATCATGTTTGTGTGCTTTCTTTCTTTCTTCCATCCTTTGTAATATCATATTAAATATTAAGGTAGCAGTTTATAATCAATGACTAATGACATAAGAAAAGGAAAAAAAACAGTATACAAAGATGCTCCAGGTGAGGCTTGAACTCACAACCTCTTCATTGCTCAACAGATACTGTCTTATAAGTACTGCGCGCTGACCAATTGCGCCACTGGAGCACTTTGCAGCGTTAATTGGTTATGCTAGATGTGGATTTTATTCAATACAATCAGTACAGTCATAAGAATTGAAAAAGAAAATCATTTTTGGTGATGAATGATGAGCAACAAAGGAACATGCATGCCAGATGGCACTTGAATATGCTGTCCACGGTGATAGAAAAGGTTTAAAAAACAACAACAACAATGTTATCATAATTAATGTCATATTTTAGCTTCTGTGGTCTTTTTTTTACAAGCTAAACACTGCAAGACTGTTTTACAGTTGAAGCAAGGATAAAATATCAACTCTAGTGATGAGACACTTGCTGTAATGACTTCCAACTCAGACGGGACTTAAACCCACAACCACTGGCTTAGGAGAACAGTGCCTTATCCATTATGCCAGTTGTGCTTACTGATGTCCTTATTTAAGACTGATAGGTTTTTAATAGTCAATTATTTATTTATTTTTAAAAAGAGAAGCTGTTTACTGTGTTCTTTGCATTACCAAGTCCAGCAAGAAATGTGCTGGTACTATCCAGAGCTGTCAGTATGGATTATCATGCTATATTGCAGAAAATCAATTTGATGCAACTGCTTTACCAACAGTATGTTAATCTTTTCCATTGCTGTTTTGTTGGCTGACTGAAGGAAGATATGCAGTGCATTTGAACCAAAGCAGATGTGTGCTGACAACTTAAATGCACAATCATGTTTGTGTGCTTTCTTTCTTTCTTTCTTTCATCCTTTGTAATATCATATTAAATATTAAGGTAGCAGTTTATAATCAATGACTAATGACATAAGAAAAGGAAAAAAAACAGTATACAAAGAAGCTCCAGGTGTGGCTTGAACTCACAACCTCGGCATCGCTCAACAGATACTATCTTATAAGTACCGCGCGCTGACCAATTGCGCCACTGGAGCACTTTGCAGCATTAATTGGTTATGCTAGATGTGGATTTTATTCAATACAATCAGTACAGTCATAAGAATTGAAAAAGAAAAACATTTTTGGTGATAAATGATGAGCAACAAAGGAACATGCATGCCAGATGGCACTTGAATAAGCTGTCCACGGTGATAGAAAAGGTTTAAAAAACAACAACAACAATGTTATCATAATTAATGTCATATTTTAGCTTCTGTGGTCATTTTTTACAAGCTAAACACTGCAAGACTGTTTTACAGTTGAAGCAAGGATAAAATATCAACTCTAGTGATGAGACACTTGCTGTAATGACTTCCACCCCATATGGGACTTGGACCCCCTGGCTTAGGAGGGCAGTGACTTATCCATTATGCCAGTGGTGCTTACTGATGTTCTTATTTAAGACTGTTAGGTTTTTAATAGTCAATTATTTATTTTTGAGGAAAAAGTGAAGCTGTTTACTGTGTTCTTTGCATTACCAAGTCCAACAAGAAATGTGCTGGTACTATCCAGAGCTTTCAGTATGGATTATCATGCTATATTGCAGAAAATCAATTTGATGCAACTGCTTTACCAACAGTATGTTAATCTTTTCCATTGCTGTTTTGTTGGCTGACTGAAGGAAGATATGCAGTGCATTTGAACCAAAGCAGATGTGTGCTGACAACTTAAATGCACAATCATGTTTGTGTTTTTTCTTTCTTACTTCCATCCTTTGTAATATCAAAATAAATATTAAGGTAGCAGTTTATAATCAATGACTAATGACATAAGAAAATGAAAAAAAAACAGTATACAAAGATGCTCCAGGTGAGGCTTGAATTCACAACCTCTTCATTGCTCAACAGATACTGTCTTATAAGTACCGCGTGCTGACCAATTGCGCCACTGGAGCACTTTGCAGCATTAACTGGTTATGCTAGATGTGGATTTTATTCAATACAATCAGTACAGTCATAAGAATTGAAAAAGAAAATCATTTTTGGTGATAAATGATGAGCAACAAAGGAACATGCATGCCAGATGGCACTTGAATAAGCTGTCCACGGTGATAGAAAAGGTTTAAAAAACAACAACAACAACAATGTTATCATAATTAATGTCATATTTTAGCTTCTGTGGTCATTTTTTACAAGCTAAACACTGCAAGACTGTTTTACAGTTGAAGCAAGGATAAAACATCAACTCTAGTGATGAGACACTTGCTGTAATGACTTCCAGCTCAGACAGGACTTAAACCCACAACCACTGGCTTAGGAGAACAGTGCCTTATCCATTATGCCAGTGGTGCTTACTGATGTCCTTATTTAAGACTGATAGGTTTTTAATAGTCAATTATTTATTTTTGAGGAAAAAGTGAAGCTGTTTACTGTGTTCTTTGCATTACCAAGTCCAGCAAGAAATGTGCTGGTACTATCCAGAGCTGTCAGTATGGATTATCATGCTATATTGCAGAAAATCAATTTGATGCAACTGCTTTACCAACAGTATGTTAATCTTTTCCATTGCTGTTTTGTTGGCTGACTGAAGGAAGATATGCAGTGCATTTGAACCAAAGCAGATGTGTGCTGACAACTTAAATGCACAATCATGTTTGTGTGCTTTCTTTCTTTCTTCCATCCTTTGTAATATCATATTAAATATTAAGGTAGCAGTTTATAATCAATGACTAATGACATAAGAAAAGGAAAAAAAACAGTATACAAAGATGCTCCAGGTGAGGCTTGAACTCACAACCTCTTCATTGCTCAACAGATACTGTCTTATAAGTACTGCGCGCTGACCAATTGCACCACTGGAGCACTTTGCAGCGTTAATTGGTTATGCTAGATGTGGATTTTATTCAATACAATCAGTACAGTCATAAGAATTGAAAAAGAAAATCATTTTTGGTGATGAATGATGAGCAACAAAGGAACATGCATGCCAGATGGCACTTGAATATGCTGTCCACGGTGATAGAAAAGGTTTAAAAAACAACAACAACAATGTTATCATAATTAATGTCATATTTTAGCTTCTGTGGTCTTTTTTTTACAAGCTAAACACTGCAAGACTGTTTTACAGTTGAAGCAAGGATAAAATATCAACTCTAGTGATGAGACACTTGCTGTAATGACTTCCAACTCAGACGGGACTTAAACCCACAACCACTGGCTTAGGAGAACAGTGCCTTATCCATTATGCCAGTTGTGCTTACTGATGTCCTTATTTAAGACTGATAGGTTTTTAATAGTCAATTATTTATTTATTTTTAAAAAGAGAAGCTGTTTACTGTGTTCTTTGCATTACCAAGTCCAGCAAGAAATGTGCTGGTACTATCCAGAGCTGTCAGTATGGATTATCATGCTATATTGCAGAAAATCAATTTGATGCAACTGCTTTACCAACAGTATGTTAATCTTTTCCATTGCTGTTTTGTTGGCTGACTGAAGGAAGATATGCAGTGCATTTGAACCAAAGCAGATGTGTGCTGACAACTTAAATGCACAATCATGTTTGTGTGCTTTCTTTCTTTCTTCCATCCTTTGTAATATCATATTAAATATTAAGGTAGCAGTTTATAATCAATGACTAATGACATAAGAAAAGGAAAAAAAAACAGTATACAAAGATGCTCCAGGTGAGGCTTGAACTCACAACCTCGGAATTGCTCAACAGAAACTGTCTTATAAGTACTGCGCGCTGACCAATTGCGCCACTGGAGCACTTTGCAGCGTTAATTGGTTATGCTAGATGTGGGTTTTATTCAATACAATCAGTACAGTCATAAGAATTGAAAAAGAAAATCATTTTTGGTGATGAATGATGAGCAACAAAGGAACATGCATGCCAGATGGCACTTGAATAAGCTGTCCACGGTGATAGAAAAGGTTTAAAAAACAACAACAACAACAATGTTATCATAATTAATGTCATATTTTAGCTTCTGTGGTCTTTTTTTACAAGCTAAACACTGCAAGACTGTTTTACAGTTGAAGCAAGGATAAAATATCAACTCTAGTGATGAGACACTTGCTGTAATGACTTCCAACTCAGACGGGACTTAAACCCATAACCACTGGCTTAGGAGAACAGTGCCTTATCCATTATGCCAGTTGTGCTTACTGATGTCCTTATTTAAGACTGATAGGTTTTTAATAGTCAATTATTTATTTATTTTTAAAAAGAGAAGCTGTTTACTGTGTTCTTTGCATTACCAAGTCCAGCAAGAAATGTGCTGGTACTATCCAGAGCTGTCAGTATGGATTATCATGCTATATTGCAGAAAATCAATTTGATGCAACTGCTTTACCAACAGTATGTTAATCTTTTCCATTGCTGTTTTGTTGGCTGACTGAAGGAAGATATGCAGTGCATTTGAACCAAAGCAGATGTGTGCTGACAACTTAAATGCACAATCATGTTTGTGTGCTTTCTTTCTTTCTTTCTTTCATCCTTTGTAATATCATATTAAATATTAAGGTAGCAGTTTATAATCAATGACTAATGACATAAGAAAAGGAAAAAAAACAGTATACAAAGAAGCTCCAGGTGTGGCTTGAACTCACAACCTCGGCATCGCTCAACAGATACTATCTTATAAGTACCGCGCGCTGACCAATTGCGCCACTGGAGCACTTTGCAGCATTAATTGGTTATGCTAGATGTGGATTTTATTCAATACAATCAGTACAGTCATAAGAATTGAAAAAGAAAAACATTTTTGGTGATAAATGATGAGCAACAAAGGAACATGCATGCCAGATGGCACTTGAATAAGCTGTCCACGGTGATAGAAAAGGTTTAAAAAACAACAACAACAATGTTATCATAATTAATGTCATATTTTAGCTTCTGTGGTCATTTTTTACAAGCTAAACACTGCAAGACTGTTTTACAGTTGAAGCAAGGATAAAATATCAACTCTAGTGATGAGACACTTGCTGTAATGACTTCCACCCCATATGGGACTTGGACCCCCTGGCTTAGGAGGGCAGTGACTTATCCATTATGCCAGTGGTGCTTACTGATGTTCTTATTTAAGACTGTTAGGTTTTTAATAGTCAATTATTTATTTTTGAGGAAAAAGTGAAGCTGTTTACTGTGTTCTTTGCATTACCAAGTCCAACAAGAAATGTGCTGGTACTATCCAGAGCTTTCAGTATGGATTATCATGCTATATTGCAGAAAATCAATTTGATGCAACTGCTTTACCAACAGTATGTTAATCTTTTCCATTGCTGTTTTGTTGGCTGACTGAAGGAAGATATGCAGTGCATTTGAACCAAAGCAGATGTGTGCTGACAACTTAAATGCACAATCATGTTTGTGTTTTTTCTTTCTTACTTCCATCCTTTGTAATATCAAAATAAATATTAAGGTAGCAGTTTATAATCAATGACTAATGACATAAGAAAATGAAAAAAAAAACAGTATACAAAGATGCTCCAGGTGAGGCTTGAATTCACAACCTCTTCATTGCTCAACAGATACTGTCTTATAAGTACCGCGTGCTGACCAATTGCGCCACTGGAGCACTTTGCAGCATTAACTGGTTATGCTAGATGTGGATTTTATTCAATACAATCAGTACAGTCATAAGAATTGAAAAAGAAAATCATTTTTGGTGATAAATGATGAGCAACAAAGGAACATGCATGCCAGATGGCACTTGAATAAGCTGTCCACGGTGATAGAAAAGGTTTAAAAAACAACAACAACAATGTTATCATAATTAATGTCATATTTTAGCTTCTGTGGTCATTTTTTACAAGCTAAACACTGCAAGACTGTTTTACAGTTGAAGCAAGGATAAAACATCAACTCTAGTGATGAGACACTTGCTGTAATGACTTCCAGCTCAGACAGGACTTAAACCCACAACCACTGGCTTAGGAGAACAGTGCCTTATCCATTATGCCAGTGGTGCTTACTGATGTCCTTATTTAAGACTGATAGGTTTTTAATAGTCAATTATTTATTTTTGAGGAAAAAGTGAAGCTGTTTACTGTGTTCTTTGCATTACCAAGTCCAGCAAGAAATGTGCTGGTACTATCCAGAGCTGTCAGTATGGATTATCATGCTATATTGCAGAAAATCAATTTGATGCAACTGCTTTACCAACAGTATGTTAATCTTTTCCATTGCTGTTTTGTTGGCTGACTGAAGGAAGATATGCAGTGCATTTGAACCAAAGCAGATGTGTGCTGACAACTTAAATGCACAATCATGTTTGTGTGCTTTCTTTCTTTCTTCCATCCTTTGTAATATCATATTAAATATTAAGGTAGCAGTTTATAATCAATGACTAATGACATAAGAAAAGGAAAAAAAACAGTATACAAAGATGCTCCAGGTGAGGCTTGAACTCACAACCTCTTCATTGCTCAACAGATACTGTCTTATAAGTACTGCGCGCTGACCAATTGCGCCACTGGAGCACTTTGCAGCGTTAATTGGTTATGCTAGATGTGGATTTTATTCAATACAATCAGTACAGTCATAAGAATTGAAAAAGAAAATCATTTTTGGTGATGAATGATGAGCAACAAAGGAACATGCATGCCAGATGGCACTTGAATATGCTGTCCACGGTGATAGAAAAGGTTTAAAAAACAACAACAACAATGTTATCATAATTAATGTCATATTTTAGCTTCTGTGGTCTT
This sequence comes from Pseudophryne corroboree, assembly GCF_028390025.1. Lineage (NCBI taxonomy): Eukaryota > Metazoa > Chordata > Amphibia > Anura > Myobatrachidae > Pseudophryne > Pseudophryne corroboree. Next base: position 192,694 of record NW_026970476.1, on the reverse strand, counting down.
TTTTTTACAAGCTAAACACTGCAAGACTGTTTTACAGTTGAAGCAAGGATAAAATATCAACTCTAGTGATGAGACACTTGCTGTAATGACTTCCAACTCAGACGGGACTTAAACCCACAACCACTGGCTTAGGAGAACAGTGCCTTATCCATTATGCCAGTTGTGCTTACTGATGTCCTTATTTAAGACTGATAGGTTTTTAATAGTCAATTATTTATTTATTTTTAAAAAGAGAAGCTGTTTACTGTGTTCTTTGCATTACCAAGTCCAGCAAGAAATGTGCTGGTACTATCCAGAGCTGTCAGTATGGATTATCATGCTATATTGCAGAAAATCAATTTGATGCAACTGCTTTACCAACAGTATGTTAATCTTTTCCATTGCTGTTTTGTTGGCTGACTGAAGGAAGATATGCAGTGCATTTGAACCAAAGCAGATGTGTGCTGACAACTTAAATGCACAATCATGTTTGTGTGCTTTCTTTCTTTCTTCCATCCTTTGTAATATCATATTAAATATTAAGGTAGCAGTTTATAATCAATGACTAATGACATAAGAAAAGGAAAAAAAAACAGTATACAAAGATGCTCCAGGTGAGGCTTGAACTCACAACCTCGGAATTGCTCAACAGATACTGTCTTATAAGTACTGCGCGCTGACCAATTGCGCCACTGGAGCACTTTGCAGCGTTAATTGGTTATGCTAGATGTGGGTTTTATTCAATACAATCAGTACAGTCATAAGAATTGAAAAAGAAAATCATTTTTGGTGATGAATGATGAGCAACAAAGGAACATGCATGCCAGATGGCACTTGAATAAGCTGTCCACGGTGATAGAAAAGGTTTAAAAAACAACAACAACAACAATGTTATCATAATTAATGTCATATTTTAGCTTCTGTGGTCTTTTTTTACAAGCTAAACACTGCAAGACTGTTTTACAGTTGAAGCAAGGATAAAATATCAACTCTAGTGATGAGACACTTGCTGTAATGACTTCCAACTCAGACGGGACTTAAACCCATAACCACTGGCTTAGGAGAACAGTGCCTTATCCATTATGCCAGTTGTGCTTACTGATGTCCTTATTTAAGACTGATAGGTTTTTAATAGTCAATTATTTATTTATTTTTAAAAAGAGAAGCTGTTTACTGTGTTCTTTGCATTACCAAGTCCAGCAAGAAATGTGCTGGTACTATCCAGAGCTGTCAGTATGGATTATCATGCTATATTGCAGAAAATCAATTTGATGCAACTGCTTTACCAACAGTATGTTAATCTTTTCCATTGCTGTTTTGTTGGCTGACTGAAGGAAGATATGCAGTGCATTTGAACCAAAGCAGATGTGTGCTGACAACTTAAATGCACAATCATGTTTGTGTGCTTTCTTTCTTTCTTTCTTTCATCCTTTGTAATATCATATTAAATATTAAGGTAGCAGTTTATAATCAATGACTAATGACATAAGAAAAGGAAAAAAAACAGTATACAAAGAAGCTCCAGGTGTGGCTTGAACTCACAACCTCGGCATCGCTCAACAGATACTATCTTATAAGTACCGCGCGCTGACCAATTGCGCCACTGGAGCACTTTGCAGCATTAATTGGTTATGCTAGATGTGGATTTTATTCAATACAATCAGTACAGTCATAAGAATTGAAAAAGAAAAACATTTTTGGTGATAAATGATGAGCAACAAAGGAACATGCATGCCAGATGGCACTTGAATAAGCTGTCCACGGTGATAGAAAAGGTTTAAAAAACAACAACAACAATGTTATCATAATTAATGTCATATTTTAGCTTCTGTGGTCATTTTTTACAAGCTAAACACTGCAAGACTGTTTTACAGTTGAAGCAAGGATAAAATATCAACTCTAGTGATGAGACACTTGCTGTAATGACTTCTACCCCATATGGGACTTGGACCCCCTGGCTTAGGAGGGCAGTGACTTATCCATTATGCCAGTGGTGCTTACTGATGTTCTTATTTAAGACTGTTAGGTTTTTAATAGTCAATTATTTATTTTTGAGGAAAAAGTGAAGCTGTTTACTGTGTTCTTTGCATTACCAAGTCCAACAAGAAATGTGCTGGTACTATCCAGAGCTTTCAGTATGGATTATCATGCTATATTGCAGAAAATCAATTTGATGCAACTGCTTTACCAACAGTATGTTAATCTTTTCCATTGCTGTTTTGTTGGCTGACTGAAGGAAGATATGCAGTGCATTTGAACCAAAGCAGATGTGTGCTGACAACTTAAATGCACAATCATGTTTGTGTTTTTTCTTTCTTACTTCCATCCTTTGTAATATCAAAATAAATATTAAGGTAGCAGTTTATAATCAATGACTAATGACATAAGAAAATGAAAAAAAAACAGTATACAAAGATGCTCCAGGTGAGGCTTGAATTCACAACCTCTTCATTGCTCAACAGATACTGTCTTATAAGTACCGCGTGCTGACCAATTGCGCCACTGGAGCACTTTGCAGCATTAACTGGTTATGCTAGATGTGGATTTTATTCAATACAATCAGTACAGTCATAAGAATTGAAAAAGAAAATCATTTTTGGTGATAAATGATGAGCAACAAAGGAACATGCATGCCAGATGGCACTTGAATAAGCTGTCCACGGTGATAGAAAAGGTTTAAAAAACAACAACAACAATGTTATCATAATTAATGTCATATTTTAGCTTCTGTGGTCATTTTTTACAAGCTAAACACTGCAAGACTGTTTTACAGTTGAAGCAAGGATAAAACATCAACTCTAGTGATGAGACACTTGCTGTAATGACTTCCAGCTCAGACAGGACTTAAACCCACAACCACTGGCTTAGGAGAACAGTGCCTTATCCATTATGCCAGTGGTGCTTACTGATGTCCTTATTTAAGACTGATAGGTTTTTAATAGTCAATTATTTATTTTTGAGGAAAAAGTGAAGCTGTTTACTGTGTTCTTTGCATTACCAAGTCCAGCAAGAAATGTGCTGGTACTATCCAGAGCTGTCAGTATGGATTATCATGCTATATTGCAGAAAATCAATTTGATGCAACTGCTTTACCAACAGTATGTTAATCTTTTCCATTGCTGTTTTGTTGGCTGACTGAAGGAAGATATGCAGTGCATTTGAACCAAAGCAGATGTGTGCTGACAACTTAAATGCACAATCATGTTTGTGTGCTTTCTTTCTTTCTTCCATCCTTTGTAATATCATATTAAATATTAAGGTAGCAGTTTATAATCAATGACTAATGACATAAGAAAAGGAAAAAAAACAGTATACAAAGATGCTCCAGGTGAGGCTTGAACTCACAACCTCTTCATTGCTCAACAGATACTGTCTTATAAGTACTGCGCGCTGACCAATTGCGCCACTGGAGCACTTTGCAGCGTTAATTGGTTATGCTAGATGTGGATTTTATTCAATACAATCAGTACAGTCATAAGAATTGAAAAAGAAAATCATTTTTGGTGATGAATGATGAGCAACAAAGGAACATGCATGCCAGATGGCACTTGAATATGCTGTCCACGGTGATAGAAAAGGTTTAAAAAACAACAACAACAATGTTATCATAATTAATGTCATATTTTAGCTTCTGTGGTCTTTTTTTTACAAGCTAAACACTGCAAGACTGTTTTACAGTTGAAGCAAGGATAAAATATCAACTCTAGTGATGAGACACTTGCTGTAATGACTTCCAACTCAGACGGGACTTAAACCCACAACCACTGGCTTAGGAGAACAGTGCCTTATCCATTATGCCAGTTGTGCTTACTGATGTCCTTATTTAAGACTGATAGGTTTTTAATAGTCAATTATTTATTTATTTTTAAAAAGAGAAGCTGTTTACTGTGTTCTTTGCATTACCAAGTCCAGCAAGAAATGTGCTGGTACTATCCAGAGCTGTCAGTATGGATTATCATGCTATATTGCAGAAAATCAATTTGATGCAACTGCTTTACCAACAGTATGTTAATCTTTTCCATTGCTGTTTTGTTGGCTGACTGAAGGAAGATATGCAGTGCATTTGAACCAAAGCAGATGTGTGCTGACAACTTAAATGCACAATTATGTTTGTGTGCTTTCTTTCTTTCTTCCATCCTTTGTAATATCATATTAAATATTAAGGTAGCAGTTTATAATCAATGACTAATGACATAAGAAAAGGAAAAAAAACAGTATACAAAGACGCTCCAGGTGAGGCTTGAACTCACAACCTCAGCATTGCTCAACAGATACTGTCTTATTAGTACCGCACGCTGACCAATTGCGCCACTGGAGCACTTTGCAGTATTAGTTGGTTATGCTAGATGTGGATTTTATTCAATACAATCAGTACAGTCATAAGAATTGAAAAAGAAAATCATTTTTGGTGATGAATGATGAGCATCAAAGGAACATACATTCCAGATGGCACTTGAATAAGCTGTCCACGGTGATAGAAAAGGTTTAAAAAACAACAACAACAATGTTATCATAATTAATGTCATATTTTAGCTTCTGTGGTCATTTTTTACAAGCTAAACACTGCAAGACTGTTTAACAGTTGAAGCAAGGATAAAATATCAACTCTAGTGATGAGACACTTGCTGTAATGACTTCCAACTCAGACGGGACTTAAACCAACAACCACTGGCTTAGGAGAACAGTGCCTTATCCATTATGCCAGTGGTGCTTACTGATGTCCTTATTTAAGACTGATAGGTTTTTAATAGTCAATTATTTATTTCTGAGAAAAAGTGAAGCTGTTTACTGTGTTCTTTGCATTACCAAGTCCAGCAAGAAATGTGCTGGTACTATCCAGAGCTGTCAGTATGGATTATCATGCTATATTGCAGAAAATCAATTTGATGCAACTGCTTTACCAACAGTATGTTAATCTTTTCCATTGCTGTTTTGTTGGCTGACTGAAGGAAGATATGCAGTGCATTTGAACCAAAGCAGATGTGTGCTGACAACTTAAATGCACAATCATGTTTGTGTTTTTTCTTTCTTTCTTCCATCCTTTGTAATATCATATTAAATATTAAGGTAGCAGTTTATAATCAATGACTAATGACATAAGAAAAGGAAAAAAAACAGTAAACAAAGATGTTCCAGATGAGGCTTGAACTCACAACCACGGCATTGCTCAACAGATACTGTCTTATAAGTTTTGCACGCTGACCAACTGCGCCACTGGAGCACTTTGCAGCATTGATTGGTTATGCTAGATGTGGATTTTATTCAATACAATCAGTACATTCATAAGAATTGAAAAAGAAAATCATTTTTGGTGATGAATGATGAGCAACAAAGGAACATGCATGCCAGATGGCACTTGAATAAGCTGTCCACGGTGATAGAAAAGGTTTAAAAAACAGCAACAACAATGTTATCATAATTAATGTCATATTTTAGCTTCTGTGGTCATTTTTTACAAGCTAAACACTGCAAGACTGTTTTACAGTTGAAGCAAGGATAAAATATCAACTCTAGTGATGAGACACTTGCTGTAATGACTTCCAACCCAGACGGGACTTAAACCCACAACCACTGGCTTAGGAGAACAGTGCCTTATCCATTATGCCAGTGGTGCTTACTGATGTTCTTATTTAAGACTGTTAGGTTTTTAATAGTCAATTATTTATTTTTGAGGAAAAAGTGAAGCTGTTTACTGTGTTCTTTGCATTACCAAGTCCAACAAGAAATGTGCTGGTACTATCCAGAGCTTTCAGTATGGATTATCATGCTATATTGCAGAAAATCAATTTATGCAACTGCTTTACCAACAGTATGTTAATCTTTTCCATTGCTGTTTTGTTGGCTGACTGAAGGAAGATATGCAGTGCATTTGAACCAAAGCAGATGTGTGCTGACAACTTAAATGCACAATCATGTTTGTGTTTTTTCTTTCTTTCTTTCATCCTTTGTAATATCATATTAAATATTAAGGTAGCAGTTTATAATCAATGACTAATGACATAAGAAAAGGAAAAAAAACAGTATACAAAGAAGCTCCAGGTGTATCTTGAACTCACAACCTCGGCATCGCTCAACAGATACTGTCTTATAAGTACCGCGTGCTGACCAATTGCGCCACTGGAGCACTTTGCAGCATTAATTGGTTATGCTAGATGTGGATTTTATTCAATACAATCAGTACAGTCATAAGAATTGAAAAAGAAAAACATTTTTGGTGATAAATGTTGAGCAACAAAGGAACATGCATGCCAGATGGCACTTGAATAAGCTGTCCACGGTGATAGAAAAGGTTTAAAAAACAACAACAACAATGTTATCATAATTAATGTAATATTTTAGCTTCTGTTGTCATTTTTTACAAGCTAAACACTGCAAGACTGTTTTACAATTGAAGCAAGGATAAAATATCAACTCTAGTGATGAGACACTTGCTGTAATGACTTCCAACTCAGACGGGACTTAAACCCACAACCACTGGCTTAGGAGAACAGTGCCTTATCCATTATGCCAGTGGTGCTTACTGATGTCCTTAATTAAGACTGATAGGTTTTTAATAGTCAATTATTTATTTTTGAAAAAAGTGAAGCTGTTTACTGTGTTCTTTGCATTACCAAGTCCAGCAAGAAATGTGCTGGTACTATCCAGAGCTGTCAGTATGGATTATCATGCTATATTGCAGAAAATCAATTTGATGCAACTGCTTTACCAACAGTATGTTAATCTTTTCCATTGCTGTTTTGTTGGCTGACTGAAGGAAGATATGCAGTGCATTTGAACCAAAGCAGATGTGTGCTGACAACTAAAATGCACCATCATGTTTGTGTTTTTTCTTTCTTTCTTCCATCCTTTGTAATATCATATTAAATATTAAGGTAGCAGTTTATAATCAATGACTAATGACATTAGAAATAGAAAAAAAAACAATGTACAAAGACGCTCCAGGTGAGGCTTGAACTCACAACTTCGGCATTGCTCTACAGATACTGTCTTATTAGTACCACACGCTGACCAATTGCGCCACTGGAGCACTTTGCAGCATTAGTTGGTTATGCTAGATGTGGATTTTATTCAATACAATCAGTACAGTCATAAGAATTGAAAAAGAAAATCATTTTTGGTGATGAATGATGAGCAACAAAGGAACATGCATGCCAGATGGCACCTGAATAAGCTGTCCACGGTGATAGAAAAGGTTTAAAAAACAACAACAACAATGTTATCATAATTAATGTCATATTTTAGCTTCTGTGGTCATTTTTTACAAGCTAAACACTGCAAGACTGTTTTACAGTTGAAGCAAGGATAAAATATCAACTCTAGTGATGAGACACTTGCTGTAATGACTTCCACCCCATATGGGACTTGGGCCCCCTGGCGTAGGAGGGCGCAGTGACTTATCCATTATGCCAGTGGTGCTTACTGATGTTCTTATTTAAGACTGTTAGGTTTTTAATAGTCAATTATTTATTTTTGAGGAAAAAGTGAAGCTGTTTACTGTGTTCTTTGCATTACCAAGTCCAACAAGAAATGTGCTGGTACTATCCAGAGCTTTCAGTATGGATTATCATGCTATATTGCAGAAAATCAATTTGATGCAACTGCTTTACCAACAGTATGTTAATCTTTTCCATTGCTGTTTTTTTGGCTGACTGAAGGAAGATATGCAGTGCATTTGAACCAAAGCAGATGTGTGCTGACAACTTAAATGCACAATCATGTTTGTGTTTTTTCTTTCTTTCTTCCATCCTTTGTAATATCATATTAAATATTAATGTAGCAGTTTATAATCAATGACTAATGACATAAGAAAAGGAAAAAAAACAGTATACAAAGAAGCTCCAGGTGAGGCTTGAACTCACAACCTCGGCATCTCTCAACAGATATTGTCTTATAAATACCGCGCGCTGACCAATTGCGCCACTGGAGCACTTTGCAGCATTAATTGGTTATGCTAGATGTGGATTTTATTCAATACAATCAGTACAGTCATAAGAATTGAAAAAGAAAATCATTTTTGGTGATAAATGATGAGCAACAAAGGAATATGCATGCCAGATGGCACTTGAATAAGCTGTCCACGGTGATAGAAAAGGTTTAAAAAACAACAACAACAATGTTATCATAATTAATGTCATATTTTAGCTTCTGTTGTCATTTTTTACAAGCTAAACACTGCAAGACTGTTTTACAGTTGAAGCAAGGATAAAATATCAACTCTAGTGATGAGACACTTGCTGTAATGACTTCCAACTCAGACCGGACTTAAACCCACAACCACTGGCTTAGGAGAACAGTGCCTTATCCATTATGCCAGTGGTGCTTACTGATGTCCTTATTTAAGACTGATAGGTTTTTAATAGTCAATTATTTCTTTTTGAAAAAAGTGAAGCTGTTTACTGTGTTCTTTGCATTACCAAGTCCAGCAAGAAATGTGCTGGTACTATCCAGAGCTGTCAGTATAGATTATCATGCTATATTGCAGAAAATCAATTTGATGCAACTGCTTTACCAACAGTATGTTAATCTTTTCCATTGCTGTTTTGTTGGCTGACTGAAGGAAGATATGCAGTGCATTTGAACCAAAGCAGAAGTGTGCTGACAACTAAAATGCACCATCATGTTTGTGTTTTTTCTTTCTTTCTTCCATCCTTTGTAATATCATATTAAATATTAAGGTAGCAGTTTATAATCAATGACTAATGACATTAGAAATAGAAAAAAAAACAGTATACAAAGACGCTCCAGGTGAGGCTTGAACTCACAACCTCAGCATTGCTCAACAGATACTGTCTTATTAGTACCGCACGCTGACCAATTGCGCCACTGGAGCACTTTGCAGTATTAGTTGGTTATGCTAGATGTGGATTTTATTCAATACAATCAGTACAGTCATAAGAATTGAAAAAGAAAATCATTTTTGGTGATGAATGATGAGCATCAAAGGAACATACATTCCAGATGGCACTTGAATAAGCTGTCCACGGTGATAGAAAAGGTTTAAAAAACAACAACAACAATGTTATCATAATTAATGTCATATTTTAGCTTCTGTGGTCATTTTTTACAAGCTAAACACTGCAAGACTGTTTTACAGTTGAAGCAAGGATAAAATATCAACTCTAGTGATGAGACACTTGCTGTAATGACTTCCACCCCATATGGGACTTGGACCTCGTGGCTTAGGAGGGCAGTGACATATCCATTATGCCAGTGGTGCTTACTGATGTTCTTATTTAAGACTGTAAGGTTTTTAATAGTCAATTATTTATTTTTGAGGAAAAAGTGAAGCTGTTTACTGTGTTTTTTTACATTACCAAGTCCAGCAAGAAATGTGCTGGTACTATCCAGAGCTGTCAGTATGGATTATCATGCTATATTGCAGAAAATCAATTTGATGCAACTGCTTTACCAACAGTATGTTAATCTTTTCCATTGCTGTTTTGTTGGCTGGCTGAAGGAAGATATGCAGTGCATTTGAACCAAAGCAGATGTGTGCTGACAACTTAAATGCACAATCATGTTTGTGTTTTTCTTTCTTTCTTCCATCCTTTGTAATATCATATTAAATATTAAGGTAGCAGTTTATAATCAATGACTAATGACATAAGAAAAGGAAAAAAAAACAGTATACAAAGATGCTCCAGGTGAGGCTTGAACTCACAACCTCGGCATTGCTCAACAGATACTGTCTTATAAATACCGCACGCTGATCAATTGCGCCACTGGAGCACTTTGCAGCATTGATTGGCTATGCTAGATGTGGATTTTATTCAATACAATCAGTACAGTCATAAGAATTGAAAAAGAAAATCATTTTTGGTGATGAATGATGAGCAACAAAGGAACATGCATGCCAGATGGCACTTGAATAAGCTGTCCACGGTGATAAAAAAGGTTTAAAAAACAACAACAACAACAATGTTATCATAATTAATGTCATATTTTAGCTTCTGTGGTCATATCATATTAAATATTAAGGCTACCAGTTTATAATCAATGACTAATGACATAAGAAAAGGAAAAAAAATAGTATACAAAGATGCTCCAGGTGAGGCTTGAACTCACAACCTCGGCATTGCTCAATAGATACTGTCTTATAAGTACCGCGCGCTGACCAATTGCGCCACTGGAACACTTTGCAGGTTTTGTTGGTTATGCTAGATGTGGATTTTATTCAATACAATCAGTACAGTCATAAGAATTGAAAAAGAAAATCATTGTTGGTGATGAATGATGAGCAACAAAGGAACATGCATCCCAGATGGCACTTGAATAAGCTGTCCACGGTGATAGAAAAGGTTTAAAAAACAACAACAATGTTATCATAATTAATGTCATATTTTAGCTTCTGTGGTCATTTTTTATAAGCTAAACACTGCAAGACGGTTTTACAGTTGAAGCAAGGATAAAATATCAACTCTGGTGATGAGACACTTGTTGTAATGACTTCCACCCCATATGGGACTTGGACCCCCTGGCTTAGGAGCGCAGTGACTTATCCATTATGCCAGTGGTGCTTACTGATGTTCTTATTTAAGACTGTTAGGTTTTTAATAGTCAATTATTTATTTTTGAGGAAAAAGTGAAGCTGTTTACTGTGTTCTTTGCATTACCAAGTCCAACAAGAAATGTGCTGGTACTATCCAGAGCTTTCAGTATGGATTATCATGCTATATTGCAGAAAATCAATTTGATGCAACTGCTTTACCAACAGTATGTTAATCTTTTTCATTGCTGTTTTGTTGGCTGAATGAAGGAAGATATGCAGTGCATTTGAACCAAAGCAGATGTGTGCTGACAACTTAAATGCACAATCATGTTTGTGTTTTTTCTTTCTTTCTTCCATCCTTTGTAATATCATATTAAATATTAAGGTAGCAGTTTATAATCAATGACTAATGACATAAGAAAAGGAAAAAAAACAGTAAACAAAGATGTTCCAGATGAGGCTTGAACTCACAACCACTGCATTGCTCAACAGATACTGTCTTATAAGTTTTGCACGCTGACCAACTGCGCCACTGGAGCACTTTGCAGCATTGATTGGTTATGCTAGATGTGGATTTTATTCAATACAATCAGTACATTCATAAGAATTGAAAAAGAAAATCATTTTTGGTGATGAATGATGAGCAACAAAGGAACATGCATGCCAGATGGCACTTGAATAAGCTGTCCACGGTGATAGAAAAGGTTTAAAAAACAGCAACAACAATGTTATCATAATTAATGTCATATTTTAGCTTCTGTGGTCATTTTTTACAAGCTAAACACTGCAAGACTGTTTTACAGTTGAAGCAAGGATAAAATATCAACTCTAGTGATGAGACACTTGCTGTAATGACTTCCAACCCAGACGGGACTTAAACCCACAACCACTGGCTTAGGAGAACAGTGCCTTATCCATTATGCCAGTGGTGCTTACTGATGTTCTTATTTAAGACTGTTAGGTTTTTAATAGTCAATTATTTATTTTTGAGGAAAAAGTGAAGCTGTTTACTGTGTTCTTTGCATTACCAAGTCCAACAAGAAATGTGCTGGTACTATCCAGAGCTTTCAGTATGGATTATCATGCTATATTGCAGAAAATCAATTTATGCAACTGCTTTACCAACAGTATGTTAATCTTTTCCATTGCTGTTTTGTTGGCTGACTGAAGGAAGATATGCAGTGCATTTGAACCAAAGCAGATGTGTGCTGACAACTTAAATGCACAATCATGTTTGTGTTTTTTCTTTCTTTCTTTCATCCTTTGTAATATCATATTAAATATTAAGGTAGCAGTTTATAATCAATGACTAATGACATAAGAAAAGGAAAAAAAACAGTATACAAAGAAGCTCCAGGTGTATCTTGAACTCACAACCTCGGCATCGCTCAACAGATACTGTCTTATAAGTACCGCGTGCTGACCAATTGCGCCACTGGAGCACTTTGCAGCATTAATTGGTTATGCTAGATGTGGATTTTATTCAATACAATCAGTACAGTCATAAGAATTGAAAAAGAAAAACATTTTTGGTGATAAATGTTGAGCAACAAAGGAACATGCATGCCAGATGGCACTTGAATAAGCTGTCCACGGTGATAGAAAAGGTTTAAAAAACAACAACAACAATGTTATCATAATTAATGTCATATTTTAGCTTCTGTTGTCATTTTTTACAAGCTAAACACTGCAAGACTGTTTTACAATTGAAGCAAGGATAAAATATCAACTCTAGTGATGAGACACTTGCTGTAATGACTTCCAACTCAGACGGGACTTAAACCCACAACCACTGGCTTAGGAGAACAGTGCCTTATCCATTATGCCAGTGGTGCTTACTGATGTCCTTAATTAAGACTGATAGGTTTTTAATAGTCAATTATTTATTTTTGAAAAAAGTGAAGCTGTTTACTGTGTTCTTTGCATTACCAAGTCCAGCAAGAAATGTGCTGGTACTATCCAGAGCTGTCAGTATGGATTATCATGCTATATTGCAGAAAATCAATTTGATGCAACTGCTTTACCAACAGTATGTTAATCTTTTCCATTGCTGTTTTGTTGGCTGACTGAAGGAAGATATGCAGTGCATTTGAACCAAAGCAGATGTGTGCTGACAACTAAAATGCACCATCATGTTTGTGTTTTTTCTTTCTTTCTTCCATCCTTTGTAATATCATATTAAATATTAAGGTAGCAGTTTATAATCAATGACTAATGACATTAGAAATAGAAAAAAAAACAATGTACAAAGACGCTCCAGGTGAGGCTTGAACTCACAACTTCGGCATTGCTCTACAGATACTGTCTTATTAGTACCACACGCTGACCAATTGCGCCACTGGAGCACTTTGCAGCATTAGTTGGTTATGCTAGATGTGGATTTTATTCAATACAATCAGTACAGTCATAAGAATTGAAAAAGAAAATCATTTTTGGTGATGAATGATGAGCAACAAAGGAACATGCATGCCAGATGGCACCTGAATAAGCTGTCCACGGTGATAGAAAAGGTTTAAAAAACAACAACAACAATGTTATCATAATTAATGTCATATTTTAGCTTCTGTGGTCATTTTTTACAAGCTAAACACTGCAAGACTGTTTTACAGTTGAAGCAAGGATAAAATATCAACTCTAGTGATGAGACACTTGCTGTAATGACTTCCACCCCATATGGGACTTGGGCCCCCTGGCGTAGGAGGGCGCAGTGACTTATCCATTATGCCAGTGGTGCTTACTGATGTTCTTATTTAAGACTGTTAGGTTTTTAATAGTCAATTATTTATTTTTGAGGAAAAAGTGAAGCTGTTTACTGTGTTCTTTGCATTACCAAGTCCAACAAGAAATGTGCTGGTACTATCCAGAGCTTTCAGTATGGATTATCATGCTATATTGCAGAAAATCAATTTGATGCAACTGCTTTACCAACAGTATGTTAATCTTTTCCATTGCTGTTTTTTTGGCTGACTGAAGGAAGATATGCAGTGCATTTGAACCAAAGCAGATGTGTGCTGACAACTTAAATGCACAATCATGTTTGTGTTTTTTCTTTCTTTCTTCCATCCTTTGTAATATCATATTAAATATTAAGGTAGCAGTTTATAATCAATGACTAATGACATAAGAAAAGGAAAAAAAACAGTATACAAAGAAGCTCCAGGTGAGGCTTGAACTCACAACCTCGGCATCTCTCAACAGATATTGTCTTATAAATACCGCGCGCTGACCAATTGCGCCACTGGAGCACTTTGCAGCATTAGTTGGTTATGCTAGATGTGGATTTTATTCAATACAATCAGTACAGTCATAAGAATTGAAAAAGAAAATCATTTTTGGTGATAAATGATGAGCAACAAAGGAATATGCATGCCAGATGGCACTTGAATAAGCTGTCCACGGTGATAGAAAAGGTTTAAAAAACAACAACAACAATGTTATCATAATTAATGTCATATTTTAGCTTCTGTTGTCATTTTTTACAAGCTAAACACTGCAAGACTGTTTTACAGTTGAAGCAAGGATAAAATATCAACTCTAGTGATGAGACACTTGCTGTAATGACTTCCAACTCAGACCGGACTTAAACCCACAACCACTGGCTTAGGAGAACAGTGCCTTATCCATTATGCCAGTGGTGCTTACTGATGTCCTTATTTAAGACTGATAGGTTTTTAATAGTCAATTATTTCTTTTTGAAAAAAGTGAAGCTGTTTACTGTGTTCTTTGCATTACCAAGTCCAGCAAGAAATGTGCTGGTACTATCCAGAGCTGTCAGTATGGATTATCATGCTATATTGCAGAAAATCAATTTGATGCAACTGCTTTACCAACAGTATGTTAATCTTTTCCATTGCTGTTTTGTTGGCTGACTGAAGGAAGATATGCAGTGCATTTGAACCAAAGCAGAAGTGTGCTGACAACTAAAATGCACCATCATGTTTGTGTTTTTTCTTTCTTTCTTCCATCCTTTGTAATATCATATTAAATATTAAGGTAGCAGTTTATAATCAATGACTAATGACATTAGAAATAGAAAAAAAAACAGTATACAAAGACGCTCCAGGTGAGGCTTGAACTCACAACCTCAGCATTGCTCAACAGATACTGTCTTATTAGTACCGCACGCTGACCAATTGCGCCACTGGAGCACTTTGCAGTATTAGTTGGTTATGCTAGATGTGGATTTTATTCAATACAATCAGTACAGTCATAAGAATTGAAAAAGAAAATCATTTTTGGTGATGAATGATGAGCATCAAAGGAACATACATTCCAGATGGCACTTGAATAAGCTGTCCACGGTGATAGAAAAGGTTTAAAAAACAACAACAACAATGTTATCATAATTAATGTCATATTTTAGCTTCTGTGGTCATTTTTTACAAGCTAAACACTGCAAGACTGTTTTACAGTTGAAGCAAGGATAAAATATCAACTCTAGTGATGAGACACTTGCTGTAATGACTTCCACCCCATATGGGACTTGGACCTCGTGGCTTAGGAGGGCAGTGACATATCCATTATGCCAGTGGTGCTTACTGATGTTCTTATTTAAGACTGTAAGGTTTTTAATAGTCAATTATTTATTTTTGAGGAAAAAGTGAAGCTGTTTACTGTGTTTTTTTACATTACCAAGTCCAGCAAGAAATGTGCTGGTACTATCCAGAGCTGTCAGTATGGATTATCATGCTATATTGCAGAAAATCAATTTGATGCAACTGCTTTACCAACAGTATGTTAATCTTTTCCATTGCTGTTTTGTTGGCTGGCTGAAGGAAGATATGCAGTGCATTTGAACCAAAGCAGATGTGTGCTGACAACTTAAATGCACAATCATGTTTGTGTTTTTCTTTCTTTCTTCCATCCTTTGTAATATCATATTAAATATTAAGGTAGCAGTTTATAATCAATGACTAATGACATAAGAAAAGGAAAAAAAACCAGTATACAAAGATGCTCCAGGTGAGGCTTGAACTCACAACCTCGGCATTGCTCAACAGATACTGTCTTATAAATACCGCACGCTGATCAATTGCGCCACTGGAGCACTTTGCAGCATTGATTGGCTATGCTAGATGTGGATTTTATTCAATACAATCAGTACAGTCATAAGAATTGAAAAAGAAAATCATTTTTGGTGATGAATGATGAGCAACAAAGGAACATGCATGCCAGATGGCACTTGAATAAGCTGTCCACGGTGATAAAAAAGGTTTAAAAAACAACAACAACAACAATGTTATCATAATTAATGTCATATTTTAGCTTCTGTGGTCATATCATATTAAATATTAAGGCTACCAGTTTATAATCAATGACTAATGACATAAGAAAAGGAAAAAAAATAGTATACAAAGATGCTCCAGGTGAGGCTTGAACTCACAACCTCGGCATTGCTCAATAGATACTGTCTTATAAGTACCGCGCGCTGACCAATTGCGCCACTGGAACACTTTGCAGGTTTTGTTGGTTATGCTAGATGTGGATTTTATTCAATACAATCAGTACAGTCATAAGAATTGAAAAAGAAAATCATTGTTGGTGATGAATGATGAGCAACAAAGGAACATGCATCCCAGATGGCACTTGAATAAGCTGTCCACGGTGATAGAAAAGGTTTAAAAAACAACAACAATGTTATCATAATTAATGTCATATTTTAGCTTCTGTGGTCATTTTTTATAAGCTAAACACTGCAAGACGGTTTTACAGTTGAAGCAAGGATAAAATATCAACTCTGGTGATGAGACACTTGTTGTAATGACTTCCACCCCATATGGGACTTGGACCCCCTGGCTTAGGAGCGCAGTGACTTATCCATTATGCCAGTGGTGCTTACTGATGTTCTTATTTAAGACTGTTAGGTTTTTAATAGTCAATTATTTATTTTTGAGGAAAAAGTGAAGCTGTTTACTGTGTTCTTTGCATTACCAAGTCCAACAAGAAATGTGCTGGTACTATCCAGAGCTTTCAGTATGGATTATCATGCTATATTGCAGAAAATCAATTTGATGCAACTGCTTTACCAACAGTATGTTAATCTTTTTCATTGCTGTTTTGTTGGCTGAATGAAGGAAGATATGCAGTGCATTTGAACCAAAGCAGATGTGTGCTGACAACTTAAATGCACAATCATGTTTGTGTTTTTTCTTTCTTTCTTCCATCCTTTGTAATATCATATTAAATATTAAGGTAGCAGTTTATAATCAATGACTAATGACATAAGAAAAGGAAAAAAAATAGTGTACAAAGATGCTCCAAGTGAGGCTTGAACTCACAACATCGACATTGCTCAACAGATACTGTCTTATAAGTACCGCGCGCTGACCAATTGCGCCACTGGAGCACTTTGCAGCATTAATTGGTTATGCTAGATGTGGATTTTATTCAATACAATCAGTACAGTCATAAGAATTGAAAAAGAAAATTATTTTTGGTGATGAATGATGAGCAACAAAGGAACATGCATGCCAGATGGCACTTGAATAAGCTGTCCACTGTGATAGTATAGGTTTAAAAAACAACAACAACAATGTTATCATAATTAATGTCATATTTTAGCTTCTGTGGTCATGTTTTACAAGCTAAACACTGCAAGAAGGTTTTACAGTTGAAGCAAGGATAAAATATCAACTCTAGTGATGAGACACTTGCTGTAATGACTTCCACCCCATATGGGACTTGGACCCCGTGGCTTAGGAGGGCAGTGACTTATCCATTATGCCAGTGGTGCTTACTGATGTTCTTATTTAAGACTGTTATTTTTTTAATAGTCAATTATTTATTTTTGATGAAAAAGTGAAGCTGTTTACTGTGTTCTTTGCATTACCAAGTCCAGCAAGAAATGTGCTGGTACTATCCAGAGCTGTCAGTATGGATTATCATGCTATATTGCAGAAAATCAATTTGATGCAACTGCTTTACCAACAGTATGTTAATCTTTTCCATTGCTGTTTTGTTGGCTGACTGAAGGAAGATATGCAGTGCATTTGAACCAAAGCAGATGTGTGCTGACAACTTAAATGCACAATCATGTTTGTGTTTTTTCTTTCTTTCTTCCATCCTTTGTAATATCATATTAAATATTAAGGTAGCAGTTTATAATCAATGACTAATGACATAAGAAAAGGAAAACAAACAGTATACAAAGATGCTCCAGGTGAGGCTTGAACTCACAACTTCGGCATTGCTCAACAGATACTGTCTTATAAGTACCGCGCGCTGACCAATTGCACCACTGGAGCACTTTGCAGCATTTATTGGTTATGCTAGATGTGGATTTTATTCAATACAATCAGTACAGTCATAAGAATTGAAAAAGAAAATCATTGTTAGTGATGAATGATGAGCAACAAAGAAACATGCATGCCAGATGGCACTTGAATAAGCTGTCCACGGTGATAGAAAAGGCTTAAACAACAACAACAACAATGTTATCATAATTAATGTCATATTTTAGCTTCTGTGGTCATTTTTTATAAGCTAAACACTGCAAGACTGTTTTACAGTTGAAGCAAGGATAAAATATCAACTCTAGTGATGAGACACTTGCTGTAATGACTTCCACCCCATATGGGACTTGGACCCCCTGGCTTAGGAGGGCAGTGACTTATCCATTATGCCAGTGGTGCTTACTGATGTTCTTATTTAAGACTGATAGGTTTTTAATAGTCAATTATTTATTTTTGAAAAAAAGTGAAGCTGTTTACTGTGTTCTTTGCATTACCAAGTCCAGCAAGAAATGTGCTGGTACTATCCAGAGCTGTCAGTATGGATTATCATGCTATATTGCAGAAAATCAATTTGATGCAACTGCTTTACCAACAGTATGTTAATCTTTTCCATTGCTGTTTTGTTGGCTGACTGAAGGAAGATATGCAGTGCATTTGAACCAAAGCAGATGTGTGCTGACAACTTAAATGCACAATCATGTTTGTGTTTTTTCTTTCTTTCTTCCATCCTTTGTAATATCATATTAAATATTAAGGTAGCAGTTTATAATCAATTACTAATGACATAAGAAAAGGAAAAAAAAACAGTATTCAAATATGCTCCAGGTGAGGTTTGAACTCACAACCTCGGCATTGCTCAACAGATACTGTCTTATAAGTACCACGCGCTGACCAATTGCGCCACTGGAGCACTTTGCTGGATTAATTGGTTATGCTAGATGTGGATTTTATTCAATACAATCAGTACAGTCATAAGAATTGAAAAAGAAAATCATTTTTGGTGATGAATGATGAGCAACAAAGGAACATGCATGCCAGATGGCACTTGAATAAGCTGTCCACGGTGATAGAAAAGGTTTAAAAAACAACAAAAACAATGTTATCATAATTAATGTCATATTTTAGCTTCTGTGGTCATTTTTTACAAGCTGAACACTGCAAGACTATTTTACAGTTGAAGCAAGGATAAAATATCAACTCTAGTGATGAGACACTTGCTGTAATGACTTCCAACTCAGACAGGACTTAAACCCACAACCAATGGCTTAGGAGACCAGTGCCTTACCCATTATGCCAGTGGTGCTTACTGATGTTCATATTTAAGACTGTTAGGTTTTTCATAGTCAATTATTTATTTTTGAGGAAAAAGTGAAGCTGGTTACTGTGTTCTTTGCATTACCAAGTCCAGCAAGAAATGTGCTGGTACTATCCAGAGCTGTCAGTATGGATTATCATGCTATATTGCAGAAAATCAATTTGATGCAACTGCTTTACCAACAGTATGTTAATCTTTTCCATTGCTGTTTTGTTGGCTGACTGAAGGAAGATATGCAGTGCATTTGAACCAAAGCAGATGTGTGCTGACAACTTAAATGCACAATCATGTTTGTGTTTTTTCTTTCTTTCTTCCATCCTTTGTAATATCATATTAAATACAAAGGTAGCAGTTTATAATCAATGACTAATGACATAAGAAAAGGAAAAAAAAAACAGTATACAAAGATGCTCCAGGTGAGGCATGAACTCACAACCTCGGCATCGCTCAACAGATACTGTCTTATAAATACCGCGTGCTGACCAATTGCACCACTGGAGCACTTTGCAGCATTAATTGGTTATGCTAGATGTGGATTTTATTCAATACAATCAGTACAGTCATAAGAATTGAAAAAGAAAATCATTTTTGGAGATGAATGATGAGCAACAAAGGAACATGCATGCCAGATGGCACTTGAATAAGCTGTCCACGGTGATAGAAAAGGTTTAAAAAACAACAAAAACAATGTTATCATAATTAATGTCATATTTTAGCTTCTGTGGTCATTTTTTACAAGCTAAACACTGCAAGACTGTTTTACAGTTGAAGCAAGGATAAAATATCAACTGTAGTGATGAGACACTTGCTGTAATGACTTCCACCCCATATGGGACTTGGACCCCGTGGCTTAGGAGGGCAGTGACTTATCCATTATGCCAGTGGTGCTTACTGATGTTCTTATTTAAGACTATTAGGTTTTTAATAGTCAATTATTTATTTTTGAGGAAAAAGTGAAGCTGTTTACTGTGTTCTTTGCATTACCAAGTCCAGCAAGAAATGTGCTGGTACTATCCAGAGCTGTCAGTATGGATTATCATGCTATATTGCAGAAAATCAATTTGATGCAACTGCTTTACCAACAGTATGTTAATCTTTTCCATTGCTGTTTTGTTGGCTGGCTGAAGGAAGATATGCAGTGCATTTGAACCAAAGCAGATGTGTGCTGACAACTAAAATGCACAATCATGTTTGTGTTTTTCTTTCTTTCTTCCATCCTTTGTAATATCATATTAAATATTAAGGTAGCAGTTTATAATCAATGACTAATGACATAAGAAAAGGAAAAAAACAGTATATAAAGATGCTCCAGGTGAGGCTTGAACTCACAACCTCGGCATTGCTCAACAGATACTGTCTTATAAGACCCATGCACTGATCAATTGCGCCACTGGAGCACTTTGCAGCATTTATTGGTTATGCTAGATGTGGATTTTATTCAATACAATCAGTACAGTCATAAGAATTGAAAAAGAAAATCATTGTTGGTGATGAATGATGAGCAACAAAGGAACATGCATGCCAGATGGCACTTGAATAAGCTGTCCACGGTGATAGAAAAGGCTTAAACAACAACAACAATGTTATCATAATTAATGTCATATTTTAGCTTCTGTGGTCATTTTTTATAAGCTAAACACTGCAAGACTGTTTTACAGTTGAAGCAAGGATAAAATATCAACTCTAGTGATGAGACACTTGCTGTAATGACTTCCACCCCATATGGGACTTGGACCCCCTGGCTTAGGAGGGCAGTGACTTATCCATTATGCCAGTGGTGCTTACTGATGTTCTTATTTAAGACTGTTAGGTTTTTAATAGTCAATTATTTATTTTTGAGGAAAAAGTGAAGCTGTTTACTGTGTTCTTTGCATTACCAAGTCCAACAAGAAATGTGCTGGTACTATCCAAAGCTTTCAGTATGGATTATCATGCTATATTGCAGAAAATCAATTTGATGCAACTGCTTTACCAACAGTATGTTAATCTTTTTCATTGCTGTTTTGTTGGCTGCCTGAAGGAAGATATGCAGTGCATTTGAACCAAAGCAGATGTGTGCTGACAACTTAAATGCACAATCATGTTAGTGTTTTTTCTTTCTTTCTTCCATCCTTTGTAATATCAAAATAAATATTAAGGTAGCAGTTTATAATCAATGACTAATGACATAAGAAAAGGAAAAAAAAAACAGTATACAAAGATGCTCCAGGTGAGGCATGAACTCACAACCTCGGCATCGCTCAACAGATACTGTCTTATAAATACCGCGTGCTGACCAATTGCACCACTGGAGCACTTTGCAGCATTAATTGGTTATGCTAGATGTGGATTTTATTCAATACAATCAGTACAGTCATAAGAATTGAAAAAGAAAATCATTTTTGGAGATGAATGATGAGCAACAAAGGAACATGCATGCCAGATGGCACTTGAATAAGCTGTCCACGGTGATAGAAAAGGTTTAAAAAACAACAACAACAATGTTATCATAATTAATGTCATATTTTAGCTTCTGTGGTCATTTTTTACAAGCTAAACACTGCAAGACTGTTTTACAGTTGAAGCAAGGATAAAATATCAACTGTAGTGATGAGACACTTGCTGTAATGACTTCCACCCCATATGGGACTTGGACCCCGTGGCTTAGGAGGGCAGTGACATCCATTATGCCAGTGGTGCTTACTGATGTTCTTATTTAAGACTGTTAGGTTTTTAATAGTCAATTATTTATTTTTGAGGAAAAAGTGAAGCTGTTTACTGTGTTCTTTGCATTACCAAGTCCAACAAGAAATGTGCTGGTACTATCCAAAGCTTTCAGTATGGATTATCATGCTATATTGCAGAAAATCAATTTGATGCAACTGCTTTACCAACAGTATGTTAATCTTTTTCATTGCTGTTTTGTTGGCTGCCTGAAGGAAGATATGCAGTGCATTTGAACCAAAGCAGATGTGTGCTGACAACTTAAATGCACAATCATGTTAGTGTTTTTTCTTTCTTTCTTCCATCCTTTGTAATATCAAAATAAATATTAAGGTAGCAGTTTATAATCAATGACTAATGACATAAGAAAAGGAAAAAAAACAGTATACAAAGATGCTCCAGGTGAGGCTTGAACTCACAACCTCGGCATTGCTCAACAGATACTGTCTTATAAGTACCGCGCGCTGACCAATTGCGCCACAGGAGCACCTTGCAGCATTAATTGGTTATGCTAGATGTGGATTTTTTTCAATACAATCAGTACAGTCATAAGAATTGAAAAAGAAAATCATTTTTGGTGATAAATGATGAGCAACAAAGGAACATGCATGCCAGATGGCACTTGAATAAGCTGTCCACGGTGATAGAAAAGGTTTAAAAAACAACAACAACAACAACAACAACAACAATGTTATAATTAATGTAATATTTTAGCTTATGTGGTCATTTTTTACAAGCTAAACACTGCAAGACTGTTTTACAGTTGAAGCAAGGATAAAATATCAACTCTAGTGATGAGACACTTGCTGTAATGACTTCCAACTCAGACGGGACTTAAACCCACAACCACTGGCTTAGGAGAACAGTGCCTTACCCATTATGCCAGTGGTGCTTACTGATGTTTTTATTTAAGACTGTTAGGTTTCTAATAGTCAATTATTTATTCTTGAGGAAAAAGTGAAGCTGTTTACTGTGTTCTTTGCATTACCAAGTCCAGCAAGAAATGTGCTGGTACTATCCAGAGCTGTCAGTATGGATTATCATGCTATATTGCAGAAAATCAATTTGATGCAACTGCTTTACCAACAGTATGTTAATCTTTTCCATTGCTGTTTTGTTGGCTGACTGAAGGAAGATATGCAGTGCATTTGAACCAAAGCAGATGTGTGCTGACAACTTAAATGCACAATCATGTTTGTGTTTTTTCTTTCTTTTTTCCATCCTTTGTAATATTATATTAAATATTAAGGTAGCAGTTTATAATCAATGACTAATGACATAAGAAAAGGAAAAAAAAACAGTATGCTCCAGGTGATGCTTGAACTCACAACCTCGGCATTGCTCAACAGATTCTGTCTTATAAGAACCGCACGCTGACCAATTGCGCCACTGGAGCACTTTACAGCATTAATTGGTTATGCTAGATGTGGATTTCATTCAATACAATCAGTACAGTCATAAGAATTGAAAAATAAAATCATTTTTGGTAAATGAATGATGAGCAACAAAGGAACATGCATGCCAGATGGCACTTGAATAAGCTGTCCACGGTGATAGAAAAGGTTTAAAAAATAACAACAACAATGTTATCATAATTAATGTCATATTTTAGCTTCTGTGGTAATTTTTTACAAGCTAAACACTGCAAGACTGTTTTATAGTTGAAGCAAGGATAAAATATCAACTCTAGTGATGAGACACTTGCTGTAATGACTTCCAACTG
Source organism: Pseudophryne corroboree (assembly GCF_028390025.1). Taxonomy (NCBI): domain Eukaryota; kingdom Metazoa; phylum Chordata; class Amphibia; order Anura; family Myobatrachidae; genus Pseudophryne; species Pseudophryne corroboree. Next base: position 169,253 of record NW_026970476.1, on the reverse strand, counting down.
AGACGGGACTTAAATTCACAACCACTGGCTTAGGAGAACAGTGCCTTATCCATTATGCCAGTGGTGCTTACTGATGTCCTTATTTAAGACTGATAGGTTTTTAATAGTCAATTATTTATTTTTGAGGAAAAAGTGAAGCTGTTTACTGTGTTCTTTGCATTACCAAGTCCAACAAGAAATGTGCTGGTACTATCCAAAGCTTTCAGTATGGATTATCATGCTATATTGCAGAAAATCAATTTGATGCAACTGCTTTACCAACAGTATGTTAATCTTTTTCATTGCTGTTTTGTTGGCTGCCTGAAGGAAGATATGCAGTGCATTTGAACCAAAGCAGATGTGTGCTGACAACTTAAATGCACAATCATGTTTGTGTTTTTTCTTTCTTTCTTCCATCCTTTGTAATATCAAAATAAATATTAAGGTAGCAGTTTATAATCAATGACTAATGACATAAGAAAAGGAAAAAAAACAGTATACAAAGATGCTCCAGATGAGGCTTGAACTCACAACCTCGGCATTGCTCAACAGATACTGTCTTATAAGTACCGCACGCTGACCAATTGCGCCACTGGAGCACCTTGTAGCATTAATTGGTTATGCTAGATGTGGATTTTTTTCAATATAATCAGTACAGTCATAAGAATTGAAAAAGAAAATCATTTTTGGTGATAAATGATGAGCAACAAAGGAACATGCATGCCAGATGGCACTTGAATAAGCTGTCCACGGTGATAGAAAAGGTTTAAAAAACAACAACAACAACAACAATGTTATCATAATTAATGTAATATTTTAGCTTCTGTGGTCATTTTTTACAAGCTAAACACTGCAAGACTGTTTTACAGTTGAAGCAAGGATAAAATATCAACTCTAGTGATGAGACACTTGCTGTAATGACTTCCAACGCAGACGGGACTTAAACCCACAACGACTGGCTTAGGAGAACAGTGCCTTATCCATTATGCCAGTGGTGCTTACTGATGTCCTTATTTAAGACTGATAGGTTTTTAATAGTCAATTATTTATTTTTGAAGAAAAGTTAAGCTGTTTACTGTGTTCTTTGCATTGCCAAGTCCAGCAAGAAATGTGCTGGTACTGTCCAGAGCTGTCAGTATGGATTATCATGCTATATTGCAGAAAATCAATTTGATGCAACTGCTTTACCAACAGTATGTTAATCTTTTCCATTGCTGTTTTGTTGGCTGACTGAAGGAAGATATGCAGTGCATTTGAACCAAAGCAGATGTGTGCTGACAACTTAAATGCACAATCATGTTTGTGTTTTTTCTTTCTTTCTTCCATCCTTTGTAATATCATATTAAATACTAAGGTAGCAGTTTATAATCAATGACTAATGACATAAGAAAAGGAAAAAAAAACAGTATACAAAGATGCTCCAGGTGAGGCTTGAACTCACAACTTCAGCATTGCTCAACAGATACTGTCTTATAAGTACCGTGCGCTGACCAATTGCGCCACTGGAGCACTTTGCAGCATTAGTTGGTTATGCTAGATGTGGATTTTATTCAATACAATCAGTACAGTCATAAGAATTGAAAAAGAAAATCATTGTTAGTGATGAATGATGAGCAACAAAGAAACATGCATGCCAGATGGCACTTGAATAAGCTGTCCACGGTGATAGAATAAGGCTTAAACAACAACAACAATGTTATCATAATTAATGTCATATTTTAGCTTCTGTGGTCATTTTTTATAAGCTAAACACTGCAAGACTGTTTTACAGTTGAAGCAAGGATAAAATATCAAATCTAGTGATGAGACACTTGCTGTAATGACTTCCACCCCATATGGGACTTGGACCCCGTGGCTTAGGAGGGCAGTGACTTATCCATTATGCCAGTGGTGCTTACTGATGTTCTTATTTAAGACTGTTATTTTTTTAATAGTCAATTATTTATTTTTGATGAAAAAGTGAAGCTGTTTACTGTGTTCTTTGCATTACCAAGTCCAGCAAGAAATGTGCTGGTACTATCCAGAGCTGTCAGTATGGATTATCATGCTATATTGCAGAAAATCAATTTGATGCAACTGCTTTACCAACAGTATGTTAATCTTTTCCATTGCTGTTTTGTTGGCTGACTGAAGGAAGATATGCAGTGCATTTGAACCAAAGCAGATGTGTGCTGAAAACTTAAATGCACAATCATGTTTGTGTTTTTTCTTTCTTTCTTCCATCCTTTGTAATATCATATTAAATATTAAGGTAGCAGTTTATAATCAATGACTAATGACATAAGAAAAGGAAAACAAACAGTATACAAAGATGCTCCAGGTGAGGCTTGAACTCACAACTTCGGCATTGCTCAACAGATACTGTCTTATAAGTACCGCGCGCTGACCAATTGCACCACTGGAGCACTTTGCAGCATTAATTGGTTATGCTAGATGTGGATTTTATTCAATACAATCAGTACAGTCATAAGAATTGAAAAAGAAAATCATTGTTAGTGATGAATGATGAGCAACAAAGAAACATGCATGCCAGATGGCACTTGAATAAGCTGTCCACGGTGATAGAAAAGGCTTAAACAACAACAACAATGTTATCATAATTAATGTCATATTTTAGCTTCTGTGGTCATTTTTTATAAGCTAAACACTGCAAGACTGTTTTACAGTTGAAGCAAGGATAAAATATCAACTCTAGTGATGAGACACTTGCTGTAATGACTTCCACCCCATATGGGACTTGGACCCCCTGGCTTAGGAGGGCAGTGACTTATCCATTATGCCAGTGGTGCTTACTGATGTTCTTATTTAAGACTGATAGGTTTTTAATAGTCAATTATTTATTTTTGAAAAAAAGTGAAGCTGTTTACTGTGTTCTTTGCATTACCAAGTCCAGCAAGAAATGTGCTGGTACTATCCAGAGCTGTCAGTATGGATTATCATGCTATATTGCAGAAAATCAATTTGATGCAACTGCTTTACCAACAGTATGTTAATCTTTTCCATTGCTGTTTTGTTGGCTGACTGAAGGAAGATATGCAGTGCATTTGAACCAAAGCAGATGTGTGCTGACAACTTAAATGCACAATCATGTTTGTGTTTTTTCTTTCTTTCTTCCATCCTTTGTAATATCATATTAAATATTAAGGTAGCAGTTTATAATCAATTACTAATGACATAAGAAAAGGAAAAAAAAACAGTATTCAAATATGCTCCAGGTGAGGTTTGAACTCACAACCTCGGCATTGCTCAACAGATACTGTCTTATAAGTACCACGCGCTGACCAATTGCGCCACTGGAGCACTTTGCTGGATTAATTGGTTATGCTAGATGTGGATTTTATTCAATACAATCAGTACAGTCATAAGAATTGAAAAAGAAAATCATTTTTGGTGATGAATGATGAGCAACAAAGGAACATGCATGCCAGATGGCACTTGAATAAGCTGTCCACGGTGATAGAAAAGGTTTAAAAAACAACAAAAACAATGTTATCATAATTAATGTCATATTTTAGCTTCTGTGGTCATTTTTTACAAGCTGAACACTGCAAGACTATTTTACAGTTGAAGCAAGGATAAAATATCAACTCTAGTGATGAGACACTTGCTGTAATGACTTCCAACTCAGACGGGACTTAAACCCACAACCACTGGCTTAGGAGAACAGTGCCTTATCCATTATGCCAGTGGTGCTTACTGATGTCCTTATTTAAAACTGATAGGTTTTTAATAGTCAATTATTTATTTTTGAAAAAAAGTGAAGCTGTTTACTGTGTTCTTTGCATTACCAAGTCCAGCAAGAAATGTGCTGGTACTATCCAGAGCTGTCAGTATGGATTATCATGCTATATTGCAGAAAATCAATTTGATGCAACTGCTTTACCAACAGTATGTTAATCTTTTCCATTGCTGTTTTGTTGGCTGACTGAAGGAAGATATGCAGTGCATTTGAACCAAAGCAGATGTGTGCTGACAACTTAAATGCACAATCATGTTTGTGTTTTTCTTTCTTTCTTCCATCCTTTGTAATATCATATTAAATATTAAGGTAGCAGTTTATAATCAATGACTAATGACATAAGAAAAGGAAAAAAAAACAGTATGCTCCAGGTGAGGCTTGAACTCACAACCTCGGCATTGCTCAACAGATTCTGTCTTATAAGAACCACGCGCTGACCAATTGCGCCACTGGAGCACTTTGCAGCATTAATTGGTTATGCTAGATGTGGATTTTATTCAATACAATCAGTACAGTCATAAGAATTGAAAAATAAAATCATTTTTGGTGATGAATGATGAGCAACAAAGGAACATGCATGCCAGACGGCACTTGAGTAAGCTGTCCACAGTGATAGAAAAGGTTTAAAAAATAACAACAACAATGTTATCATAATTAATGTCATATTTTAGCTTCTGTGGTCATTTTTTACAAGCTAAACACTGCAAGACTGTTTTACAGTTGAAGCAAGGATAAAATATCAACTCTAGTGATGAGACACTTGCTGTAATGACTTCCAACTCAGACGGGACTTAAACCCACAACCACAGGCTTAGGAGAACAGTGCCTTACTCATTATGCCAGTGGTGCTTACTGATGTTCTTATTTAAGACTGTTAGGTTTTTAATAGTCAATTATTTATTTTTGAGGAAAAAGTGAAGCTGTTTACTGTGTTCTTTGCATTACCAAGTCCAGCAACAAAAGTGCTGGTACTATCCAGAGCTGTCAGTATGGATTATCATGCTATATTGCAGAAAATCAATTTGATGCAACTGCTTTACCAACAGTATGTTCATCTTTTCCATTGCTGTTTTGTTGGCTGACTGAAGGAAGATATGCAGTGCATTTGAAACAAAGCAGATGTGTGCTGACAACTTAAATGCACAATCATGTTTGTGTTTTTTCTTTCTTTCTTCCATCCTTTGTAATATCATATTACATATTAAGGTAGCAGTTTATAATCAATGACTAATGACATAAGAAAAGGAAAAAAAACAGTATACAAAGATGCTCCAGGTGAGGCTGAAACTCACAACTTTGGCATTGCTCAACAGATACTGTCTTATAAGTACCGTGCGCTGACCAATTGCGCCACTGGAGCACTTTGCAGCATTAGTTGGTTATGCTAGATGTGGATTTTATTCAATACAATCAGTACAGTCATAAGAATTGAAAAAGAAAATCATTTTTGGTGATAAATGATGAGCAACAAAGGAACATGCATGCCAGATGGCACTTGAATAAGCTGTCCACGGTGATAGAAAAGGTTTAAAAAAACAACAACAACAATGTTATCATAATTAATGTCATATTTTAGCTTCTGTGGTCATTTTTTACAAGCTAAACACTGCAAGACTGTTTTACAGTTGAAGCAAGGATAAAATATCAACTTTAGTGACGAAAAACTTGCTGTAATGATTTCCAACTCAGACGGGACTTAAACCCACAACCACTGGCTTAGGAGAACAGTGCCTTACCCATTATGCAAGTGGTGCTTACTGATGTTCTTATTTAAGACTGTTAGGTTTTTAATAGTCAATTATTTATTTTTGAGGAAAAAGTGAAGCTGTTTACTGTGTTCTTTGCATTACCAAGTCCAGCAAGAAATGTGCTGGTACTATCCAGAGCTGTCAGTATGGATTATCATGCTATATTGCAGAAAATCTATTTGATGCAACTGCTTTACCTACAGTATGTTAATCTTTTCCATTGCTGTTTTGTTGGCTGACTGAAGGAAGATATGCAGTGCATTTGAACCAAAGCAGATGTGTGCTGACAACTTAAATGCACAATCATGTTTGTGTTTTTTCTTTCTTTCTTCCATCCTTTGTAATATCATATTAAATATTAAGGTAGCAGTTTATAATCAATGACTAATGACATAAGAAAAGGAAAAAAAAAACAGTATACAAAGATGCTCCAGGTGAGGCTTGAACTCACAACCTCGGCATCGCTCAACAGATACTGTCTTATAAGTACCGCGCGCTGACCAATTGCGCCACTGGAGCACTTTGCAGCAATAATTGGTTATGCTAGATGTGGATTTTATTCAATACAATCAGTACAGTCATAAGAATTGAAAAAGAAAATCATTTATGGTGATGAATGATGAGCAACAAAGGAACATGCATGCCAGACGGCACTTGAATAAGCTGTCCACGGTGATAGAAAAGGTTTAAAAAACAACAACAACAATGTTATCATAATTAATGTCATATTTTAGCTCTGTGGTCATTTTTTACAAGCTAAACACTGCAAGACTGTTTTACAGTTGAAGCAAGGATAAAATATCAACTCTAGTGATGAGACACTTGCTGTAATGACTTCCACCCCATATGGGACTTGGACCCCGTGGCTTAGGAGGGCAGTGACTTATCCATTATGCCACTTGCTGTAATGACTTCCAACTCAGACGGGACTTAAACCCACAACGACTGGCTTAGGAGAACAGTGCCTTATCCATTATGCCAGTGGTGCTTACTGATGTCCTTATTTAAGACTGATAGGTTTTTAATAGTCAATTATTTATTTTTGAAGAAAAGTTAAGCTGTTTACAGTGTTCTTTGCATTGCCAAGTCCAGCAAGAAATGTGCTGGTACTATCCAGAGCTGTCAGTATGGATTATCATGCTATATTGCAGAAAATCAATTTGATGCAACTGCTTTACCAACAGTATGTTAATCTTTTCCATTGCTGTTTTGTTGGCTGACTGAAGGAAGATATGCAGTGCATTTGAACCAAAGCAGATGTGTGCTGACAACTTAAATGCACAATCATGTTTGTGTTTTTTCTTTCTTTCTTCCATCCTTTGTAATATCATATCAAATATTACGGTAGCAGTTTATAATCAATGACTAATGACATAAGAAAAGGAAAAAAAAAACAGTATACAAAGATGCTCCAGGTGAGGCTTGAACTTACAACCTCTGCATTGCTCAACAGATACTGTCTTATAAGTACCGTGCACTGACAAATTGCACCACTGGAGCACTTCGCAGCATTAATTGGTTATGTTAGATGTGGATTTTATTCAATACAATAAGTACAGTCATAAGAATTGAAAAAGAAAATCATTTTTGGTGATGAATGATGAGCAACAAAGGAACATGCATGCCAGATGGCACTTGAATAAGCTGTCCACGGTGATAGAAAAGGTTTAAAAAACAACAACAACAACAATGTTATCATAATTAATGTCATATTTTAGCTCTGTGGTCATTTTTTACAAGCTAAACACTGCAAGACTGTTTTACAGTTGAAGCAAGGATAAAATATCAACTCTAGTGATGAGACACTTGCTGTAATGACTTCCACCCCATATGGGACTTGGACCCCCTGGCTTAGGAGGGCAGTGACTTATTCATTATGCCAGTGGTGCTTACTGATGTTCTTATTTAAGACTGTTAGGTTTTTAATAGTCAATTATTTATTTTTGAGGAAAAAGTGAAGCTGTTTACTGTGTTCTTTGCATTACCAAGTCCAGCAAGAAATGTGCTGGTACTATCCAGAGCTGTCAGTATGGATTATCATGCTATATTGCAGAAAATCTATTTGATGCAACTGCTTTACCTACAGTATGTTAATCTTTTCCATTGCTGTTTTGTTGGCTGACTGAAGGAAGATATGCAGTGCATTTGAACCAAAGCAGATGTGTGCTGACAACTTAAATGCACAATCATGTTTGTGTTTTTTCTTTCTTTCTTCCATCCTTTGTAATATCATATTAAACACTAAGGTAGCAGTTTATAATCAATGACTAATGACATAAGAAAAGGAAAAAAAACAGTATACAAAGATACTCCAGGTGAGGCTTGAACTCACAACCTCGGCATCGCTCTACAGATACTGTCTTATAAGTACCGCGTGCTGACCAATTGCGCCACTGGAGCACTTTGCAGCATTAGTTGGTTATGCTAGATGTGGATTTTATTCAATACAATCAGTACAGTCATAAGAATTGAAAAAGAAAATCATTTTTGGTGATAAATGATGAGCAACAAAGGAACATGCATGCCAGATGGCACTTGAATAAGCTGTCCACGGTGATAGAAAAGGTTTAAAAAAACAACAACAACAATGTTATCATAATTAATGTCATATTTTAGCTTCTGTGGTCATTTTTTACAAGCTAAACACTGCAAGACTGTTTTACAGTTGAAGCAAGGATAAAATATCAACTCTAGTGATGAAAAACTTGCTGTAATGATTTCCAACTCAGACAGGACTTAAACCCACAACCACTGGCTTAGGAGAACAGTGCCTTACCCATTATGCCAGTGGTGCTTACTGATGCTCTTATTTAAGATTGTTAGGTTTTTAATAGTCAATTATTTATTTTTGAGGAAAAAGTGAAGCTGTTTACTGTGTTCTTTGCATTACCAAGTCCAGCAAGAAATGTGCTGGTACTATCCAGAGCTGTCAGTATGGATTATCATGCTATATTGCAGAAAATCAATTTGATGCAACTGCTTTACCAACAGTATGTTAATCTTTTCCATTGCTGTTTTGTTGGCTGACTGAAGGAAGATATGCAGTACATTTGAACCAAAGCAGATGTGTGCTGACAACTTAAATGCACAATCATGTTTGTGTTTTTTCTTTCTTTCTTCCATCCTTTGTAATATCATATTAAATATTAAGGTAGCAGTTTATAATCAATGACTAATGACATAAGAAAAGGAAAAAAAAACAGTATACAAAGATGCTCCAGGTGAGGCTTGAACTCACAACCTCGGCATCGCTCAACAGATACTGTCTTATAAGTACCGCGCGCTGACCAATTACGCCACTAGAGCACTTTGCAGCAATAATTGGTTATGCTAGATGTGGATTTTATTCAATACAATCAGTACAGTCATAAGAATTGAAAAAGAAAATCATTTTTGGTGATAAATGATGAGCAACAACGGAACATGCATGCCAGATGGCACTTGAATAAGCTGTCCACGGTGATAGAAAAGGTTTAAAAAACAACAACAACAACAATGTTATCATAATTAATGTCATATTTTAGCTCTGTGGTCATTTTTTACAAGCTAAACACTGCAAGACTGTTTTACAGTTGAAGCAAGGATAAAATATCAACTCTAGTGATGAGACACTTGCTGTAATGACTTCCACCCCATATGGGACTTGGACCCCCTGGCTTAGGAGGGCAGTGACTTATTCATTATGCCAGTGGTGCTTACTGATGTTCTTATTTAAGACTGTTAGGTTTTTAATAGTCAATTATTTATTTTTGAGGAAAAAGTGAAGCTGTTTACTGTGTTCTTTGCATTACCAAGTCCAGCAAGAAATGTGCTGGTACTATCCAGAGCTGTCAGTATGGATTATCATGCTATATTGCAGAAAATCTATTTGATGCAACTGCTTTACCTAAAGTATGTTAATCTTTTCCATTGCTGTTTTGTTGGCTGACTGAAGGAAGATATGCAGTGCATTTGAACCAAAGCAGATGTGTGCTGACAACTTAAATGCACAATCATGTTTGTGTTTTTTCTTTCTTTCTTCCATCCTTTGTAATATCATATTAAACACTAAGGTAGCAGTTTATAATCAATGACTAATGACATAAGAAAAGGAAAAAAAACAGTATACAAAGATGCTCCAGGTGAGGCTTGAACTCACAAACTCGGCATCGCTCAACAGATACTGTCTTATAAGTACCGCGTGCTGACCAATTGCGCCACTGGAGCACTTTGCAGCATTAGTTGGTTATGCTAGATGTGGATTTTATTCAATACAATCAGTACAGTCATAAGAATTGAAAAAGAAAATCATTTTTGGTGATAAATGATGAGCAACAAAGGAACATGCATGCCAGATGGCACTTGAATAAGCTGTCCACGGTGATAGAAAAGGTTTAAAAAAACAACAACAACAATGTTATCATAATTAATGTCATATTTTAGCTTCTGTGGTCATTTTTTACAAGCTAAACACTGCAAGACTGTTTTACAGTTGAAGCAAGGATAAAATATCAACTTTAGTGATGAAAAACTTGCTGTAATGATTTCCAACTCAGACAGGACTTAAACCCACAACCACTGGCTTAGGAGAACAGTGCCTTACCCATTATGCCAGTGGTGCTTACTGATGCTCTTATTTAAGATTGTTAGGTTTTTAATAGTCAATTGTTTATTTTTGAGGAAAAAGTGAAGCTGTTTACTGTGTTCTTTGCATTACCAAGTCCAGCAAGAAATGTGCTGGTACTATCCAGAGCTGTCAGTATGGATTATCATGCTATATTGCAGAAAATCAATTTGATGCAACTGCTTTACCAACAGTATGTTAATCTTTTCCATTGCTGTTTTGTTGGCTGACTGAAGGAAGATATGCAGTACATTTGAACCAAAGCAGATGTGTGCTGACAACTTAAATGCACAATCATGTTTGTGTTTTTTCTTTCTTTCTTCCATCCTTTGTAATATCATATTAAATATTAAGGTAGCAGTTTATAATCAATGACTAATGACATAAGAAAAGGAAAAAAACATTATATAAAGATTCTTCAGGTGAGGCTTGAACTCACAACCTCGGCATTGCTCAACAAATACTGTCCTATAAGTACCATGCACTGATCAATTGCGCCACTGGAGCACTTTGTAGCATTGATTGGTTATGCTAGATGTGGATTTTATTCAATACAATCAGTACAGTCATAAGAATTGAAACTGCTTTACCAACAGTATGTTCATCTTTTCCATTGCTGTTTTGTTGGCTGACTGAAGGAAGATATGCAGTGCATTTGAAACAAAGCAGATGTGTGCTGACAACTTAAATGCACAATCATGTTTGTGTTTTTTCTTTCTTTCTTCCATCCTTTGTAATATCATATTAAATATTAAGGTAGCAGTTTATAATCAATGACTAATGACATAAGAAAAGGAAAAAAAAACAGTATGCTCCAGGTGAGGCTTGAACTCACAACCTCGGCATTGCTCAACAGATTCTGTTTTATAAGAACCGCGCGCTGACCAATTGCGCCACTGGAGTACTTTGCAGCATTAATTGGTTATGCTAGATGTGGATTTTATTCAATACAATCAGTACAGTCATAAGAATTGAAAAATAAAATCATTTTTGGTGATGAATGATGAGCAACAAAGGAACATGCATGCCAGATGGCACTTGAGTAAGCTGTCCACGGTGATAGAAAAGGTTTAAAAAATAACAACAACAATGTTATCATAATTAATGTCATATTTTAGCTTCTGTGGTCATTTTTTACAAGCTAAACACTGCAAGACTGTTTTACAGTTGAAGCAAGGATAAAATATCAACTCTAGTGATGAGACACTTGCTGTAATGACTTCCAACTGAGACGGGACTTAAATTCACAACCACTGGCTTTGGAGAACAGTGCCTTATCCATTATGCCAGTGGTGCTTACTGATGTCCTTATTTAAGACTGATAGGTTTTTAATAGTCAATTATTTATTTTTGAAAAAAAGTGAAGCTGTTTACTGTGTTCTTTGCATTACCAAGTCCAGCAAGAAATGTGCTGGTACTATCCAGAGCTGTCAGTATGGATTATCATGCTATATTGCAGAAAATCAATTTGATGCAACAGCTTTACCAACAGTATGTTAATCTTTTCCATTGCTGTTTTGTTGGCTGACTGAAGGAAGATATGCAGTGCATTTGAACCAAAGCAGATGTGTGCTGACAACTTAAATGCACAATCATGTTTGTGTTTTTTCTTTCTTTCTTCCATCCTTTGTAATATCATATCAAATATTACGGTAGCAGTTTATAATCAATGACTAATGACATAAGAAAAGGAAAAAAAAACAGTATACAAAGATGCTCCAGGTGAGGCTTGAACTTACAACCTCTGCATTGCTCAACAGATACTGTCTTATAAGTACCGTGCACTGACAAATTGCACCACTGGAGCACTTTGCAGCATTAATTGGTTATGCTAGATGTGGATTTTATTCAATACAATAAGTACAGTCATAAGAATTGAAAAAGAAAATCATTTTTGGTGATGAATGATGAGCAACAAAGGAACATGCATGCCAGATGGCACTTGAATAAGCTGTCCACGGTGATAGAAAAGGTTTAAAAAACAACAACAACAACAATGTTATCATAATTAATGTCATATTTTAGCTCTGTGGTCATTTTTTACAAGCTAAACACTGCAAGACTGTTTTACAGTTGAAGCAAGGATAAAATATCAACTCTAGTGATGAGACACTTGCTGTAATGACTTCCACCCCATATGGGACTTGGACCCCCTGGCTTAGGAGGGCAGTGACTTATTCATTATGCCAGTGGTACTTACTGATGTTCTTATTTAAGACTGTTAGGTTTTTAATAGTCAATTATTTATTTTTGAGGAAAAAGTGAAGCTGTTTACTGTGTTCTTTGCATTACCAAGTCCAGCAAGAAATGTGCTGGTACTATCCAGAGCTGTCAGTATGGATTATCATGCTATATTGCAGAAAATCTATTTGATGCAACTGCTTTACCTACAGTATGTTAATCTTTTCCATTGCTGTTTTGTTGGCTGACTGAAGGAAGATATGCAGTGCATTTGAACCAAAGCAGATGTGTGCTGACAACTTAAATGCACAATCATGTTTGTGTTTTTTCTTTCTTTCTTCCATCCTTTGTAATATCATATTAAATATTAAGGTAGCACTTTATAATCAATGACTAATAACATAAGAAAAGGAAAAAAAAAACATTATACAAAGATGCTCCAGGTGAGGCTTGAACTCACAACCTCGGCATCGCTCAACAGATACTGTCTTATAAGTACCGCGCGCTGACCAATTGCACCACTGGAGCACTTTGCAGCATTAGTTGGTTATGCTAGATGTGGATTTTATTCAATACAATCAGTACAGTCATAAGAATTGAAAAAGAAAATCATTTTTGGTGATAAATGATGAGCAACAAAGGAACATGCATGCCAGATGGCACTTGAATAAGCTGTCCACGGTGATAGAAAAGGTTTAAAAAACAACAACAACAACAACAATGTTATCATAATTAATGTCATATTTTAGCTTCTGTGGTCATTTTTTACAAGCTAAACACTGCAAGACTGTTTTACAGTTGAAGCAAGGATAAAATATCAACTCTAGTGATTAAACACTTGCTGTAATGACTTCCAACTCAGACGGGACTTAAACCCACAACCACTGGCTTAGGAGAACAGTGCCTTACCCATTATGCCAGTGGTGCTTACTGATGTTCTTTTTTAAGACTGTTAGAATTCTAATAGTCAATTAAATATTTTTGAAAAAAAGTGAAGCTGTTTACTGTGTTCTTTCCATTACCAAGTCCAGCAAGAAATGTGCTGGTACTATCCAGAGCTGTCAGTATGGATTATCATGCTATATTGCAGAAAATCAATTTGATGCAACTGCTTTACCAACAGTATGTTAATCTTTTCCATTGCTGTTTTGTTGGCTGGCTGAAGGAAGATATGCAGTGCATTTGAACCAAAGCAGATGTGTGCTGACAATTTAAATGCACAATCATGTTTGTGTTTTTCTTTCTTTATTCCATCCTTTGTAATATCATATTAAATATTAAGGTAGCAGTTTATAATCAATGACTAATGACATAAGAAAAGGAAAAAAAACATTATATAAAGATTCTTCAGATGAGGCTTGAACTCACAACCTCGGCATTGCTCAACAAATACTGTCCTATAAGTACCGTGCGCTGATCAATTGCGCCACTGGAGCACTTTGCAGCATTGATTGGTTATGCTAGATGTGGATTTTATTCAATACAATCAGTACAGTCATAAGAATTGAAACTGCTTTACCAACAGTATGTTCATCTTTTCCATTGCTGTTTTGTTGGCTGACTGAAGGAAGATATGCAGTGCATTTGAAACAAAGCAGATGTGTGCTGACAACTTAAATGCACAATCATGTTTGTGTTTTTTCTTTCTTTCTTCCATCCTTTGTAATATCATATTAAATATTAAGGTAGCAGTTTATAATCAATGACTAATGACATAAGAAAAGGAAAAAAAGCAGTATACAAAGAAGCTCCAGGTGAGGCTTGAACTTACAACCTCGGCATTGCTCAACAGATACTGTTTTATAAGTACCGCGCACTGACCAATTGCGCCAGTGGAGCACTTTGCATCATTGATTGGTTATGCTAGATGTGGATTTTATTCAATACAATCAGTACAGTCATAAGAATTGAAAAAGAAAATCATTTTTGGTGATGAATGATGAGCAACAAAGGAACATGCATGCCAGATGGCACTTGAATAAGCTGTCCACGGTGATAAAAAAGGTTTAAAAAATAACAACAACAATGTTATCATAATTAATGTCATATTTTAGCTTCTGTGGTCATTTTTTACATACTAAACACTGCAAGACTGTTTTACAGTTGAAGCAAGGATAAAATATCAACTCTAGTGATGAGACACTTGCTGTAATTACTTCCACCCCATATGGGACTTGGACCCCCTGGCTTAGGAGGGCATTGACTTATCCATTATGCCAGTGGTGCTTACTGATGTTCTTATTTAAGACTGTTAGGTTTTTAATAGTCAATTATTTATTTTTAATGAAAAAGTGAAGCTGTTTACTGTGTTATTTGCATTACCAAGTCCAGCAAGAAATGTGCTGGTACTATCCAGAGCTGTCAGTATGGATTATCATGCTATATTGCTGAAAATCAATTTGATGCAACTGCTTTACCAACAGTATGTTAATCTTTTCCATTGCTGTTTTGTTGGCTGACTGAAGGAAGATATGCAGTGCATTTGAACCAAAGCAGATGTGTGCTGACAACTAAAATGCACAATCATGTTTGTGTTTTTTCTTTCTTTCTTCCATCCTTTGTAATATCATATTAAATATTAAGGTAGCAGTTTATAATCAATGACTAATGACATAAGAAAAGGAAAAAAAAACAGTATGCTCCAGGTGAGGCTTGAACTCACAACCTCGGCATTGCTCAACAGATTCTGTTTTATAAGAACCGCGCGCTGACCAATTGCGCCACTGGAGCACTTTGCAGCATTAATTGGTTATGCTAGATGTGGATTTTATTCAATACAATCAGTACAGTCATAAGAATTGAAAAATAAAATCATTTTTGGTGATGAATGATGAGCAACAAAGGAACATGCATGCCAGATGGCACTTGAGTAAGCTGTCCACGGTGATAGAAAAGGTTTAAAAAATAACAACAACAATGTTATCATAATTAATGTCATATTTTAGCTTCTGTGGTCATTTTTTACAAGCTAAACACTGCAAGACTGTTTTACAGTTGAAGCAAGGATAAAATATCAACTCTAGTGATGAGACACTTGCTGTAATGACTTCCAACTCAGACGGGACTTAAACCCACAACCACTGGCTTAGGAGAACAGTGCCTTATCCATTATGCCAGTGGTGCTTACTGATGTCCTTATTTAAGACTGATAGGTTTTTAATAGTCAATTATTTATTTTTGAAAAAAAGTGAAGCTGTTTACTGTGTTCTTTGCATTACCAAGTCCAGCAAGAAATGTGCTGGTACTATCCAGAGCTGTCAGTATGGATTATCATGCTATATTGCAGAAAATCAATTTGATGCAACTGCTTTACCAACAGTATGTTAATCTTTTCCATTGCTGTTTTGTTGGCTGACTGAAGGAAGATATGCAGTGCATTTGAACCAAAGCAGATGTGTGCTGACAACTTAAATGCACAATCATGTTTGTGTTTTTTCTTTCTTTCTTCCATCCTTTGTAATATCATATTAAATATTAAGGTAGCAGTTTATAATCAATTACTAATGACATAAGAAAAGGAAAAAAAAAACAGTATACAAAGATGCTCCAGGTGAGGCTTGAACTCACAACCTCGGCATTGCTCAACAGATACTGTCTTATAAGTACCACGCGCTGACCAATTGCGCCACTGGAGCACTTTGCTGGATTAATTGGTTATGCTAGATGTGGATTTTATTCAATACAATCAGTACAGTCATAAGAATTGAAAAAGAAAATCATTTTTGGTGATAAATGAGGAGCAACAAAGGAACATGCATGCCAGATGGCACTTGAATAAGCTGTCCACGGTGATAGAAAAGGTTTAAAAAACAACAACAACAATGTTATCATAATTAATGTCATATTTTAGCTTCTGTGGTCATTTTTTACAAGCTGAACACTGCAAGACTATTTTACAGTTGAAGCAAGGATAAAATATCAACTCTAGTGATGAGGCACTAGCTGTAATGACTTCCAACTCAGACAGGACTTAAACCCACAACCACTGGCTTAGGAGAACAGTGCCTTACCCATTATGCCAGTGGCGCTTACTGATGTTCATATTTAAGACTGTTAAGTTTTTAATAGTCAATTATTTATTTTTGAGGAAAAAGTGAAGCTGGTTACTGTGTTCTTTGCATTACCAAGTCCAGCAAGAAATGTGCTGGTACTATCCAGAGCTGTCAGTATGGATTATCATGCTATATTGCAGAAAATCAATTTGATGCAACTGCTTTACCAACAGTATGTTAATCTTTTCCATTGCTGTTTTGTTGGCTGACTGAAGGAAGATATGCAGTGCATTTGAACCAAAGTAGATGTGTGCTGACAACTTAAATGCACAATCATGTTTGTGTTTTTTCTTTCTTTCTTCCATCCTTTGTAATATCATATTAAATACAAAGGTAGCAGTTTATAATCAATGACTAATGACATAAGAAAAGGAAAAAAAAACAGTATACAAAGATGCTCTAGGTGAGGCTTGAACTCACAACCTCAGCATCGCTCAACAGATACTGTCTTATAAGTACCGCGTGCTGACCAATTGCGCCACTGGAGCACTTTGCAGCATTAATTGGTTATGCTAGATGTGGATTTTATTCAATACAATCAGTACAGTCATAAGAATTGAAAAAGAAAATCATTTTTGGTGATGAATGATGAGCAACAAAGGAACATGCATGCCAGATGGCACTTGAATAAGCTGTCCACGGTAATAGAAAAGGTTTAAAAAACAACAAAAACAATGTTATCATAATTAATGTCATATTTTAGCTTCTGTGGTAATTTTTTACAAGCTAAACACTGCAAGACTGTTTTACAGTTGAAGCAAGGATAAAATATCAACTCTAGTGATGAGACACTTGCTGTAATGACTTCCACCCCATATGGGATTTGGACCCCGTGGCTTAGGAGGGCAGTGACTTATCCATTATGCCAGTGGTGCTTACTGATGTTCTTATTTAAGACTGATATTTTTTTAATAGTCAATTATTTATTTTTGATGAAAAAGTGAAGCTGTTTACTGTGTTCTTTGCATTACCAAGTCCAGCATGAAATGTGCTGGTACTATCCAGAGCTGTCAGTATGGATTATCATGCTATATTGCAGAAAATCAATTTAATGCAACTGCTTTACCAACAGTATGTTAATCTTTTCCATTGCTGTTTTGTTGGCTGACTGAAGGAAGATATGCAGTGCATTTGAACCAAAGCAGATGTGTGCTGACAACTTAAATGCACAATCATGTTTGTGTTTGTTTTTTCTTTCTTTCTTCCATCCTTTGTAATATCATATTAAATACTAAGGTAGCAGTTTATAATCAATGAATAATGACATAAGAAAAGGAAAAAAAAAACAGTATACAAAGATGCTCCAGGTGAGGCTTTAACTCACAACCTCGGCATCGCTCCACAGATACTGTCTTATAAGTACCGCGCGCTGACCAATTGCGCCACTGGAGCACTTTGCAGCAATAATTGGTTATGCTAGATGTGGATTTTATTCAATACAATCAGTACAGTCATAAGAATTGAAAAAGAAAATCATTTTTGGTGATAAATGATGAGCAACAAAGGAACATGCATGCCAGATGGCACTTGAATAAGCTGTCCACGGTGATAGAAAAGGTTTAAAAAACAACAACAACAATGTTATCATAATTAATGTCATATTTTAGCTCTGTGGTCATTTTTTACAAGCTAAACACTGCAAGACTGTTTTACAGTTGAAGCAAGGATAAAATATCAACTCTAGTGATGAGACACTTGCTGTAATGACTTCCACCCCATATGGGACTTGGACCCCCTGGCTTAGGAGGGCAGTGACTTATTCATTATGCCAGTGGTGCTTACTGATGTTCTTATTTAAGACAGTTAGGTTTTTAATAGTCAATTATTTATTTTTGAGGAAAAAGTGAAGCTGTTTACTGTGTTCTTTGCATTACCAAGTCCAGCAAGAAATGTGCTGGTACTATCCAGAGCTGTCAGTATGGATTATCATGCTATATTGCAGAAAATCTATTTGATGCAACTGCTTTACCTACAGTATGTTAATCTTTTCCATTGCTGTTTTGTTGGCTGACTGAAGGAAGATATGCAGTGCATTTGAACCAAAGCAGATGTGTGCTGACAACTTAAATGCACAATCATGTTTGTGTTTTTTCTTTCTTTCTTCCATCCTTTGTAATATCATATTAAATATTAAGGTAGCAGTTTATAATCAATGACTAATGACATAAGAAAAGGAAAAAAAAAACATTATACAAAGATGCTCCAGGTGAGGCTTGAACTCACAACCTCGGCATCGCTCAACAGATACTGTCTTATAAGTACCGCGCGCTGACCAATTGCACCACTGGTGCACTTTGCAGCATTAGTTGGTTATGCTAGATGTGGATTTTATTCAATACAATCAGTACAGTCATAAGAATTGAAAAAGAAAATCATTTTTGGTGATAAATGATGAGCAACAAAGGAACATGCATGCCAGATGGCACTTGAATAAGCTGTCCACGGTGATAGAAAAGGTTTAAAAAACAACAACAACAACAACAATGTTATCATAATTAATGTCATATTTTAGCTTCTGTGGTCATTTTTTACAAGCTAAACACTGCAAGACTGTTTTACAGTTGAAGCAAGGATAAAATATCAACTCTAGTGATTAAACACTTGCTGTAATGACTTCCAACTCAGACGGGACTTAAACCGACAACCACTGGCTTAGGAGAACAGTGCCTTACCCATTATGCCAGTGGTGCTTACTGATGTTCTTTTTTAAGACTGTTAGAATTCTAATAGTCAATTAAATATTTTTGAAAAAAAGTGAAGCTGTTTACTGTGTTCTTTCCATTACCAAGTCCAGCAAGAAATGTGCTGGTACTATCCAGAGCTGTCAGTATGGATTATCATGCTATATTGCAGAAAATCAATTTGATGCAACTGCTTTACCAACAGTATGTTAATCTTTTCCATTGCTGTTTTGTTGGCTGGGTGAAGGAAGATATGCAGTGCATTTGAACCAAAGCAGATGTGTGCTGACAACTTAAATGCACAATCATGTTTGTGTTTTTTCTTTCTTTCTTCCATCCTTTGTAATATCATATTAAATATTAAGGTAGCAGTTTATAATCAATGACTAATGACATAAAAAAAAGGAAAAAAAAACATTAAACAAAGCTGCTCCAAGTGAGGCTTGAACTCACAACCTCGGCATTGCTCAACAGATACTGTCTTATAAGTACCGCGCACTGACCAATTGCGCCACTGGAGCACTTTGCAGCATTAATTGGTTATGCTAGATGTGGATTTTATTCAATACAATCAGTACAGTCATAAGAATTGAAAAAGAAAATCATTTTTGGTGATGAATGATGAGCAACAAAGGAACATGCATGCCAGATGGCACTTGAATAAGCTGTCCACGGTGATAGAAAAGGTTTAAAAAACAACAACAACAATGTTATCCTAATTAATGTCATATTTTAGCTTCTGTGGTCATTTTTTACAAGCTAAACACTGCAAGACTGTTTTACAGTTGAAGCAAGGATAAAATATCAACTCTAGTGATGAGACACTTGCTGTAATGACTTCCAACTCAGACGGGACTTAAACCCACAACCACTGGCTTAGGAGAACAGTGCCTTATCCATTATGCCAGTGGTGCTTACTGATGTCCTTATTTAAGACTGTTAGGTTTTTAATAGTCAATTATTTATTTTTGAAAAAAAGTGAAGCTGTTTACTGTGTTCTTTGCATTACTAAGTCCAGCAAGAAATGTGCTGGTACTATCCAGAGCTGTAAGTATGGATTATCATGCTATATTGCAGAAAATCAATTTGATGCAACTGCTTTACCAACAGTATGTTAATCTTTTCCATTGCTGTTTTGTTGGCTGACTGAAGGAAGATATGCCGTGCATTTGAACCAAAGCAGATGTGTGCTGACAACTTAAATGCACAATCATTAGAGATGAGCGGGTTCGGTTCCTCGGAATCCGAACCCGCCCGAACTTCAGCTTTTTTTACACGGATCCGAGCGACTCGGATCTTCCCGCCTTGCTCGGTTAACCCGAGCACGCCCGAACGTCATCATGACGCTGTCGGATTCTCGCGAGGCTCGGATTCTATCGCGAGACTCGGATTCTATATAAGGAGCCGCGCGTCGCCGCCATTTTCACACGTGCATTGAGATTGATAGGGAGAGGACGTGGCTGGCGTCCTCTCCATTTAGATTATAAGAGAGAGAGATTTACTGGAGCTTAGGACTAGGAGGAGTACTGTAGAAGTGTAGAGAGTGCAGAGAGTTTACTAGTGAGTGACCACCAGACAGTGCAGTTTATTTAATATATCCGTTCTCTGCCTGAAAAAAGCGATACACACAGTGACTCAGTCACATACCATATCTGTGTGCACTGCTCAGGCTCAGCCCAGTGTGCTGCATCATCTATATATATTATATATCTGTCTGACTGCTCAGCTCACACAGCTTATAATTGTGGGGGAGACTGGGGAGCACTGCAGTGCCAGTTATAGGTTATAGCAGGAGCCAGGAGTACATAATATTATATAGTGAGTGACCACCAGACAGTGCAGTTTATTTAACATATCCGTTCTCTGCCTGAAAAAAGCGATACACACAGTGACTCAGTCACATACCATATCTGTGTGCACTGCTCAGGCTCAGCCCAGTGTGCTGCATCATCTATATATATTATATATCTGTCTGACTGCTCAGCTCACACAGCTTATAATTGTGGGGGAGACTGGGGAGCACTGCAGTGCCAGTTATAGGTTATAGCAGGAGCCAGGAGTACATAATATTATATAGTGAGTGACCACCAGACAGTGCAGTTTATTTAATATATCCGTTCTCTGCCTGAAAAAAGCGATACACACAGTGACTCAGTCACATACCATATCTGTGTGCACTGCTCAGGCTCAGCCCAGTGTGCTGCATCATCTATATATATTATATATCTGTCTGACTGCTCAGCTCACACAGCTTATAATTGTGGGGGAGACTGGGGAGCACTGCAGTGCCAGTTATAGGTTATAGCAGGAGCCAGGAGTACATAATATTATATTAAAATTAAACAGTGCACACTTTTGCTGCAGGAGTGCCACTGCCAGTGTGACTGACCAGTGACCTGACCACACTGACCACCAGTATAGTTAGTAGTATACTTATATTGTGATTGCCTGAAAAAGTTAAACACTCGTCGTGTGACTTCACTTGTGTGTTGTTGTTTTTTTTATTCTATAAAAATAAAACTCATTCTGCTGACAGACAGTGTCCAGCAGGTCCGTCATTATATAATATATAATATATACCTGTCCGGCTGCAGTAGTGATATATATATATTTTTTATATCATTTATCATCCAGTCGCAGCAGACACAGTACGGTAGTTCACGGCTGTGGCTACCTCTGTGTCTGCACTCGGCAGGCAGTCCGTCCATAATTGTATACCACCTAACCGTGGTTTTTTTTTCTTCTTTATACATACATACTACTACGACATCTCTTTATCAACCAGTCTATATTAGCAGCAGACACAGTACAGTACGGTAGTTCACGGCTGTGGCTACCTCTGTGTCTGCACTCGGCAGGCAGTCCGTCCATAATTGTATACCACCTAACCGTGGTTTTTTTTTCTTTCTTCTTTATACATACATAGTTACATAGACATCTCTTTATCAACCAGTCTATATTAGCAGCAGACACAGTACAGTACGGTAGTTCACGGCTGTGGCTACCTCTGTGTCTGCACTCGGCAGGCAGTCCGTCCATAATTGTATACCACCTAACCGTGGTTTTTTTTTCTTTCTTCTTTATACATACATAGTTACATAGACATCTCTTTATCAACCAGTCTATATTAGCAGCAGACACAGTACAGTACGGTAGTTCACGGCTGTGGCTACCTCTGTGTCTGCACTCGGCAGGCAGTCCGTCCATAATTGTATACCACCTAACCGTGGTTTTTTTTTCTTTCTTCTTTATACATACATAGTTACATAGACATCTCTTTATCAACCAGTCTATATTAGCAGCAGACACAGTACAGTACGGTAGTTCACGGCTGTGGCTACCTCTGTGTCTGCACTCGGCAGGCAGTCCGTCCATAATTGTATACCACCTAACCGTGGTTTTTTTTTCTTTCTTCTTTATACATACATACTACTACGACATCTCTTTATCAACCAGTCTATATTATTAGCAGCAGACACAGTACAGTACGGTAGTTCACGGCTGTGGCTACCTCTGTGTCTGCACTCGGCAGGCAGTCCGTCCATAATTGTATACCACCTAACCGTGGTTTTTTTTTCTTTCTTCTTTATACATACATAGTTACATAGACATCTCTTTATCAACCAGTCTATATTAGCAGCAGACACAGTACAGTACGGTAGTTCACGGCTGTGGCTACCTCTGTGTCTGCACTCGGCAGGCAGTCCATAATTGTATACTAGTATCCATCTCCATTGTTTACCTGAGGTGCCTTTTAGTTGTGCCTATTAAAATATGGAGAACAAAAATGTTGAGGTTCCAAAATTAGGGAAAGATCAAGATCCACTTCCACCTCGTGCTGAAGCTGCTGCCACTAGTCATGGCCGAGATGATGAAATGCCAGCAACGTCGTCTGCCAAGGCCGATGCCCAATGTCATAGTACAGAGCATGTCAAATCCAAAACACCAAATATCAGAAAAAAAAGGACTCCAAAACCTAAAATAAAATTGTCGGAGGAGAAGCGTAAACTTGCCAATATGCCATTTACGACACGGAGTGGCAAGGAACGGCTGAGGCCCTGGCCTATGTTCATGGCTAGTGGTTCAGCTTCACATGAGGATGGAAGCACTCAGCCTCTCGCTAGAAAAATGAAAAGACTCAAGCTGGCAAAAGCAGCACAGCAAAGAACTGTGCATTCTTCGAAATCCCAAATCCACAAGGAGAGTCCAATTGTGTCGGTTGCAATGCCTGACCTTCCCAACACTGGACGTGAAGAGCATGCGCCTTCCACCATTTGCACGCCCCCTGCAAGTGCTGGAAGGAGCACCCGCAATCCAGTTCCTGATAGTCAGATTGAAGATGTCAGTGTTGAAGTACACCAGGATGAGGAGGATATGGGTGTTGCTGGCGCTGGGGAGGAAATTGACCAGGAGGATTCTGATGGTGAGGTGGTTTGTTTAAGTCAGGCACCCGGGGAGACACCTGTTGTCCGTGGGAGGAATATGGCCGTTGACATGCCAGGTGAAAATACCAAAAAAATCAGCTCTTCGGTGTGGAGGTATATCACCAGAAATGCGGACAACAGGTGTCAAGCCGTGTGTTCCCTTTGTCAAGCTGTAATAAGTAGGGGTAAGGACGTTAACCACCTCGGAACATCCTCCCTTATACGTCACCTGCAGCGCATTCATAATAAGTCAGTGACAAGTTCAAAAACTTTGGGTGACAGCGGAAGCAGTCCACTGACCAGTAAATCCCTTCCTCTTGTAACCAAGCTCACGCAAACCACCCCACCAACTCCCTCAGTGTCAATTTCCTCCTTCCCCAGGAATGCCAATAGTCCTGCAGGCCATGTCACTGGCAATTCTGACGAGTCCTCTCCTGCCTGGGATTCCTCCGATGCATCCTTGCGTGTAACGCCTACTGCTGCTGAGCTGCTGTTGTTGCTGCTGGGAGTCGATGGTCATCCCAGAGGGGAAGTCGTAAGCCCACTTGTACTACTTCCAGTAAGCAATTGACTGTTCAACAGTCCTTTGCGAGGAAGATGAAATATCACAGCAGTCATCCTGCTGCAAAGCGGATAACTGAGGCCTTGACAACTATGTTGGTGTTAGACGTGCGTCCGGTATCCGCCGTTAGTTCACAGGGAACTAGACAATTTATTGAGGCAGTGTGCCCCCGTTACCAAATACCATCTAGGTTCCACTTCTCTAGGCAGGCGATACCGAGAATGTACACGGACGTCAGAAAAAGACTCACCAGTGTCCTAAAAAATGCAGTTGTACCCAATGTCCACTTAACCACGGACATGTGGACAAGTGGAGCAGGGCAGGGTCAGGACTATATGACTGTGACAGCCCACTGGGTAGATGTATGGACTCCCGCCGCAAGAACAGCAGCGGCGGCACCAGTAGCAGCATCTCGCAAACGCCAACTCTTTCCTAGGCAGGCTACGCTTTGTATCACCGCTTTCCAGAATACGCACACAGCTGAAAACCTCTTACGGCAACTGAGGAAGATCATCGCGGAATGGCTTACCCCAATTGGACTCTCCTGTGGATTTGTGGCATCGGACAACGCCAGCAATATTGTGTGTGCATTAAATATGGGCAAATTCCAGCACGTCCCATGTTTTGCACATACCTTGAATTTGGTGGTGCAGAATTTTTTAAAAAACGACAGGGGCGTGCAAGAGATGCTGTCGGTGGCCAGAAGAATTGCGGGACACTTTCGGCGTACAGGCACCACGTACAGAAGACTGGAGCACCACCAAAAACTACTGAACCTGCCCTGCCATCATCTGAAGCAAGAAGTGGTAACGAGGTGGAATTCAACCCTCTATATGCTTCAGAGGTTGGAGGAGCAGCAAAAGGCCATTCGAGCCTATACAATTGAGCACAATATAGTAGGTGGAATGCACCTGTCTCAAGCGCAGTGGAGAATGATTTCAACGTTGTGCAAGGATCTGATGCCCTTTGAACTTGCCACACGTGAAGTCAGTTCAGACACTGCCAGCCTGAGTCAGGTCATTCCCCTCATCAGGCTTTTGCAGAAGAAGCTGGAGACATTGAAGGAGGAGCTAACACGGAGCGATTCCGCTAGGCATGTGGGACTTGTGGATGGAGCCCTTAATTCGCTTAACAAGGATTCACGGGTGGTCAATCTGTTGAAATCAGAGCACTACATTTTGGCCACCGTGCTCGATCCTAGATTTAAAGCCTACCTTGGATCTCTCTTTCCGGCAGACACAAGTCTGCTGGGGTTGAAAGACCTGCTGGTGACAAAATTGTCAAGTCAAGCGGAACGCGACCTGTCAACATCTCCTCCTTCACATTCTCCCGCAACTGGGGGTGCGAGGAAAAGGCTCAGAATTCCGAGCCCACCCGCTGGCGGTGATGCAGGGCAGTCTGGAGCGACTGCTGATGCTGACATCTGGTCCGGACTGAAGGACCTGACAATGATTACGGACATGTCGTCTACTGTCACTGCATATGATTCTCTCAACATTGATAGAATGGTGGAGGATTATATGAGTGACCGCATCCAAGTAGGCACGTCACACAGTCCGTACTTATACTGGCAGGAAAAAGAGGCAATTTGGAGGCCCTTGCACAAACTGGCTTTATTCTACCTAAGTTGCCCTCCCACAAGTGTGTACTCCGAAAGAGTGTTTAGTGCCGCCGCTCACCTTGTCAGCAATCGGCGTACGAGGTTACATCCAGAAAATGTGGAGAAGATGATGTTCATTAAAATGAATTATAATCAATTCCTCCGCGGAGACATTGACCAGCAGCAATTGCCTCCACAAAGTACACAGGGAGCTGAGATGGTGGATTCCAGTGGGGACGAATTGATAATCTGTGAGGAGGGGGATGTACACGGTGATATATCGGAGGGTGATGATGAGGTGGACATCTTGCCTCTGTAGAGCCAGTTTGTGCAAGGAGAGATTAATTGCTTCTTTTTTGGGGGGGGGTCCAAACCAACCCGTCATATCAGTCACAGTCGTGTGGCAGACCCTGTCACTGAAATGATGGGTTGGTTAAAGTGTGCATGTCCTGTTTTGTTTATACAACATAAGGGTGGGTGGGAGGGCCCAAGGACAATTCCATCTTGCACCTCTTTTTTCTTTTCTTTTTCTTTGCATCATGTGCTGATTGGGGAGGGTTTTTTGGAAGGGACATCCTGCGTGACACTGCAGTGCCACTCCTAAATGGGCCCGGTGTTTGTGTCGGCCACTAGGGTCGCTAATCTTACTCACACAGTCAGCTACCTCATTGCGCCTCTTTTTTTCTTTGCGTCATGTGCTGTTTGGGGAGGGTTTTTTGGAAGGGACATCCTGCGTGACACTGCAGTGCCACTCCTAGATGGGCCCGGTGTTTGTGTCGGCCACTAGGGTCGCTAATCTTACTCACACAGCTACCTCATTGCGCCTCTTTTTTTCTTTGCGTCATGTGCTGTTTGGGGAGGGTTTTTTGGAAGGGACATCCTGCGTGACACTGCAGTGCCACTCCTAGATGGGCCCGGTGTTTGTGTCGGCCACTAGGGTCGCTAATCTTACTCACACAGCTACCTCATTGCGCCTCTTTTTTTCTTTGCGTCATGTGCTGTTTGGGGAGGGTTTTTTGGAAGGGCCATCCTGCGTGACACTGCAGTGCCACTCCTAGATGGGCCCGGTGTTTGTGTCGGCCACTAGGGTCGCTAATCTTACTCACACAGCTACCTCATTGCGCCTCTTTTTTTCTTTGCGTCATGTGCTGTTTGGGGAGGGTTTTTTGGAAGGGACATCCTGCGTGACACTGCAGTGCCACTCCTAGATGGGCCCGGTGTTTGTGTCGGCCACTAGGGTCGCTTATCTTACTCACACAGCGACCTCGGTGCAAATTTTAGGACTAAAAATAATATTGTGAGGTGTGAGGTATTCAGAATAGACTGAAAATGAGTGTAAATTATGGTTTTTGAGGTTAATAATACTTTGGGATCAAAATGACCCCCAAATTCTATGATTTAAGCTGTTTTTTAGTGTTTTTTGAAAAAAACACCCGAATCCAAAACACACCCGAATCCGACAAAAAAAATTCGGTGAGGTTTTGCCAAAACGCGTTCGAACCCAAAACAGGGCCGCGGAACCGAACCAAAAACCAAAACACAAAACCCGAAAAATTTCAGGCGCTCATCTCTAACAATCATGTTTGTGTTTTTTCTTTCTTTCTTCCATCCTTTGTAATATCATATTAAATATTAAGGTAGCAGTTTATAATCAATGACTAATGACATAAGAAAAGGAAAAAAAACAGTATACAAAGATACTCCAGGTGAGGCTTGAACTCACAACCTCGGCATTGCTCAACAGATACTGTCTTATAAGTACCGCATGCTGACCAATTGCGCCACTGGAGCTCTTTGCAGCATTGATTGGTTATGCTAGATGTGGATTTTATTCAATACAATCAGTACAGTCATAAGAATTGAAAAAGAAAATCATTTTTGGTGATGAATGATGAGCAACAAAGGAACATGCATGCCAGATGGCACTTGAATAAGCTGTCCACGGTGATAGAAAAGGTTTAAAAAACAACAACAACAATGTTATCATAATTAATGTCATATTTTAGCTTCTGTGGTCATTTTTTACAAGCTAAATACTGCAAGACTGTTTTACAGTTGAAGCAAGGATAAAATATCAACTCTAGTGATGAGACACTTGCTGTAATGACTTCCAACTCAGATGGGACTTAAACCCACAACCACTGGCTTAGGAGTACAGTGCCTTATACATTGTGCCAGTGGTGCTCACTGATGTCCTAATTTAAGACTGTTAGGTTTTTAATAGTCAATTATTTATTTTTGATGAAAAAGTGAAGCTGTTTACTGTGTTCTTTGCATTACCAAGTCCAGCAAGAAATGTGCTGGTACTATCCAGAGCTGTCAGTATGGATTATCATGCTATATTGCAGAAAATCAATTTGATGCAACTGCATTACCAAGAGTATGTTAATCTTTTCCATTGCTGTTTTGTTGGCTGACTGAAGGAAGATATGCAATGCATTTGAACCAAAGCAGATGTGTGCTGACAACTTAAATGCACAATCATGTTTGTGTTTTTTCTTTCTTTCTTTCTTTCTTTCTTTCTTCCATCCTTTGTAATATCATATTAAATATTAAGGTAGCAGTTTATAATCAATGACTAATGACATAAGAAAAGGAAAAAAAACAGTATACAAAGATGCTCCAGGTGAGGCTTGACCTCACAACCTTGGCATTGCTTAACAGATACTGTCTTATAAGTTTCACTTGCTGACCAATTGCGCCACTGGAGCACTTTGCAGCATTAATTGGTTATGCTAGATGTGGATTTTATTCAATACAATCAGTACATTCATAAGAATTGAAAAAGAAAATCATTTTTGGTGAAGAATGATGAGCAACAAAGGAACATGCATGCCAGATGGCACTTGAATAAGCTGTCCACGGTGATAGAAAAGGTTTAAAAAACAAAAACAACAATGTTATCATAATAAATATCATATTTTAGCTTCTGTGGTCATTTTTTACAAGCTAAACACTGCAAGACTGTTTTACAGTTGAAGCAAGGATAAAATATCAACTCTAGTGATGAGACACTTGCTGTAATGACTTCCAACTCAGACGGGACTTAAACCCACAACCACTGGCTTAGGAGAACAGTGCCTTATCCGTTATGCCAGTGGTGCTTACTGATGTCCTTATTTAAGACTGATAGGTTTTTAATAGTCAATTATTTATTTTTGAAAAAAAGTGAAGCTGTTTACTGTGTTCTTTGCATTACCAAGTCCAGCAAGAAATGTGCTGGTACTATCCAGAGCTGTCAGTATGGATTATCATGCTATATTGCAGAAAATCAATTTGATGCAACTGCTTTACCAACAGTATGTTAATCTTTTCCATTGCTGTTTTGTTGGCTGACTGGAGGAAGATATGCAGTGCATTTGAACCAAAGCAGATGTGTGCTGACAACTTAAATGCACAATCATGTTTGTGTGTTTTCTTTCTTTCTTCCATCCTTTGTAATATCATATTAAATATTAAGGTAGCAGTTTATAATCAATGACTAATGACATAAAAAAAGGAAAAAAAACATTATACAAAGCTGCTCCAGGTGAGGCTTGAACTCACAACCTCGGCATTGCTCAACAGATACTGTATTATAAGTACCGCGCGCTGACCAATTGCGCCACTGGAGCACTTTGCAGCATTAATTGGTTATGCTAGATGTGGATTTTATTCAATACAATCAGTACAGTCATAAGAATTGAAAAAGAAAATCATTTTTGGTGATGAATGATGAGCAACAAAGGAACATGCATGCCAGATGGCACTTGAATAAGCTGTCCACTGTGATAGAAAAGGTTTAAAAAACAACAACAACAATGTTATAATAATTAATGTCATATTTTAGCTTCCGTGGTCATTTTTTACAAGTTAAACACTGCAAGACTTTTTTACAGTTGAAGCAAGGATAAAATATAAACTCTAGTGATGAGACACTTGCTGTAATGACTTCCAACTCATACGGGACTTAAACCCACAACCACTGGCTTAGGAGAACAGTGCCTTATCCATTATGCCAGTGGTGCTTACTGATGTCCTTATTTAAGACTGATAGGTTTTTAAGAGTCAATTATTTATTTTTGGGGAAAAATTGAAGCTGTTTACTGTGTTCTTTGCATTACCAAGTCCAGCAAGAAATGTGCTGGTACTATCCAGAGCTGTCAGTATAGATTATCATGCTATATTGCAGAAAATCAATTTGATGCAACTGCTTTACCAACAGTATGTTATTCTTTTCCATTGCTGTTTTGTTGGCTGACTGAAGGAAGATATGCAGTGCATTTGAACCAAAGCAGATGTGTGCTGACAACTTAAATGCACAATCATGTTTGTGTTTTTTCTTTCTTTCTTCCATCCTTTGTAATATCATATTAAATATTAAGGTAGCAGTTTATAATCAATGACTAATGACATAAGAAAAGGAAAAAAAACAGTATACAAAGATACTCCAGGTGAGGCTTGAACTCACAACCTCGGCATTGCTCAACAGATACTGTCTTATAAGTACCGCATGCTGACCAATTGCGCCACTGGAGCTCTTTGCAGCATTGATTGGTTATGCTAGATGTGGATTTTATTCAATACAATCAGTACAGTCATAAGAATTGAAAAAGAAAATCATTTTTGGTGATGAATGATGAGCAACAAAGGAACATGCATGCCAGATGGCACTTGAATAAGCTGTCCACGGTGATAGAAAAGGTTTAAAAAACAACAACAACAATGTTATCATAATTAATGTCATATTTTAGCTTCTGTGGTCATTTTTTACAAGCTAAATACTGCAAGACTGTTTTACAGTTGAAGCAAGGATAAAATATCAACTCTAGTGATGAGACACTTGCTGTAATGACTTCCAACTCAGATGGGACTTAAACCCACAACCACTGGCTTAGGAGTACAGTGCCTTATACATTGTGCCAGTGGTGCTCACTGATGTCCTAATTTAAGACTGTTAGGTTTTTAATAGTCAATTATTTATTTTTGATGAAAAAGTGAAGCTGTTTACTGTGTTCTTTGCATTACCAAGTCCAGCAAGAAATGTGCTGGTACTATCCAGAGCTGTCAGTATGGATTATCATGCTATATTGCAGAAAATCAATTTGATGCAACTGCATTACCAAGAGTATGTTAATCTTTTCCATTGCTGTTTTGTTGGCTGACTGAAGGAAGATATGCAATGCATTTGAACCAAAGCAGATGTGTGCTGACAACTTAAATGCACAATCATGTTTGTGTTTTTTCTTTCTTTCTTTCTTTCTTTCTTTCTTCCATCCTTTGTAATATCATATTAAATATTAAGGTAGCAGTTTATAATCAATGACTAATGACATAAGAAAAGGAAAAAAAACAGTATACAAAGATGCTCCAGGTGAGGCTTGACCTCACAACCTTGGCATTGCTTAACAGATACTGTCTTATAAGTTTCACTTGCTGACCAATTGCGCCACTGGAGCACTTTGCAGCATTAATTGGTTATGCTAGATGTGGATTTTATTCAATACATTCAGTACATTCATAAGAATTGAAAAAGAAAATCATTTTTGGTGAAGAATGATGAGCAACAAAGGAACATGCATGCCAGATGGCACTTGAATAAGCTGTCCACGGTGATAGAAAAGGTTTAAAAAACAAAAACAACAATGTTATCATAATAAATATCATATTTTAGCTTCTGTGGTCATTTTTTACAAGCTAAACACTGCAAGACTGTTTTACAGTTGAAGCAAGGATAAAATATCAACTCTAGTGATGAGACACTTGCTGTAATGACTTCCAACTCAGACGGGACTTAAACCCACAACCACTGGCTTAGGAGAACAGTGCCTTATCCGTTATGCCAGTGGTGCTTACTGATGTCCTTATTTAAGACTGATAGGTTTTTAATAGTCAATTATTTATTTTTGAAAAAAAGTGAAGCTGTTTACTGTGTTCTTTGCATTACCAAGTCCAGCAAGAAATGTGCTGGTACTATCCAGAGCTGTCAGTATGGATTATCATGCTATATTGCAGAAAATCAATTTGATGCAACTGCTTTACCAACAGTATGTTAATCTTTTCCATTGCTGTTTTGTTGGCTGACTGGAGGAAGATATGCAGTGCATTTGAACCAAAGCAGATGTGTGCTGACAACTTAAATGCACAATCATGTTTGTGTGTTTTCTTTCTTTCTTCCATCCTTTGTAATATCATATTAAATATTAAGGTAGCAGTTTATAATCAATGACTAATGACATAAAAAAAGGAAAAAAAACATTATACAAAGCTGCTCCAGGTGAGGCTTGAACTCACAACCTCGGCATTGCTCAACAGATACTGTATTATAAGTACCGCGCGCTGACCAATTGCGCCACTGGAGCACTTTGCAGCATTAATTGGTTATGCTAGATGTGGATTTTATTCAATACAATCAGTACAGTCATAAGAATTGAAAAAGAAAATCATTTTTGGTGATGAATGATGAGCAACAAAGGAACATGCATGCCAGATGGCACTTGAATAAGCTGTCCACTGTGATAGAAAAGGTTTAAAAAACAACAACAACAATGTTATAATAATTAATGTCATATTTTAGCTTCCGTGGTCATTTTTTACAAGTTAAACACTGCAAGACTTTTTTACAGTTGAAGCAAGGATAAAATATAAACTCTAGTGATGAGACACTTGCTGTAATGACTTCCAACTCATACGGGACTTAAACCCACAACCACTGGCTTAGGAGAACAGTGCCTTATCCATTATGCCAGTGGTGCTTACTGATGTCCTTATTTAAGACTGATAGGTTTTTAAGAGTCAATTATTTATTTTTGGGGAAAAATTGAAGCTGTTTACTGTGTTCTTTGCATTACCAAGTCCAGCAAGAAATGTGCTGGTACTATCCAGAGCTGTCAGTATAGATTATCATGCTATATTGCAGAAAATCAATTTGATGCAACTGCTTTACCAACAGTATGTTATTCTTTTCCATTGCTGTTTTGTTGGCTGACTGAAGGAAGATATGCAGTGCATTTGAACCAAAGCAGATGTGTGCTGACAACTTAAATGCACAATCATGTTTGTGTTTTTTCTTTCTTTCTTCCATCCTTTGTAATATCATATTAAATATTAAGGTAGCAGTTTATAATCAATGACTAATGACATAAGAAAAGGAAAAAAAACAGTATACAAAGATGCTCCAGGTGAGGCTTGACCTCACAACCTTGGCATTGCTTACCAGATACTGTCTTATAAGTTTCACGTGCTGACCAATTGCGCCACTGGAGCACTTTGCAGCATTAATTGGTTATGCTAGATGTGGATTTTATTCAATACAATCAGTACATTCGTAAGAATTGAAAAAGAAAATCATTTTTGGTGATGAATGATGAGCAACAAAGGAACATGCATGCCAGATGGCACTTGAATAAGCTGTCCACGGTGATAGAAAAGGTTTAAAAAACAACAACAACAATGTTATCATAATAAATGTCATATTTTAGCTTCTGTGGTCATTTTTTACAAGCTAAACACTGCAAGACTGTTTTACAGTTGAAGCAAGGATAAAATATCAACTCTAGTGATGAGACACTTGCTGTAATGACTTCCAACTCAGACGGGACTTAAACCCACAACCACTGGCTTAGGAGAACAGTGCCTTATCCGTTATGCCAGTGGTGCTTACTGATGTACTTATTTAAGACTGATAGGTTTTTAATAGTCAATTATTTATTTTTGAAAAAAAGTAAAGCTGTTTACTGTGTTCTTTGCATTACCAAGTCCAGCAAGAAATGTGCTGGTACTATCCAGAGCTGTCAGTATGGATTATCATGCTATATTGCAGAAAATCAATTTGATGCAACTGCTTTACCAACAGTATGTTAATCTTTTCCAATGCTGTTTTGTTGGCTGACTGAAGGAAGATATGCAGTGCATTTGAACCAAAGCAGATGTGTGCTGACAACTTAAATGCACAATCATGTTTGTGTGTTTTCTTTCTTTCTTCCATCCTTTGTAATATCATATTAAATATTAAGGTAGCAGTTTATAATCAATGACTAATGACATAAAAAAAGGAAAAAAAAACATTATACAAAGCTGCTCCAGGTGAGGCTTGAACTCACAACCTCGGCATTGCTCAACAGATACTGTATTATAAGTACCGTGCGCTGACCAATTGCGCCACTGGAGCACTTTGCAGCATTAATTGGTTATGCTAGATGTGGATTTTATTCAATACAATCAGTACAGTCATAAGAATTGAAAAAGAAAATCATTTTTGGTGATGAATGATGAGCAACAAAGGAACATGCATGCCAGATGGCACTTGA
The DNA here is from genome assembly GCF_028390025.1 of Pseudophryne corroboree. Classification (NCBI taxonomy): domain Eukaryota; kingdom Metazoa; phylum Chordata; class Amphibia; order Anura; family Myobatrachidae; genus Pseudophryne; species Pseudophryne corroboree. The sequence goes on along the minus strand of NW_026970476.1, from coordinate 135,396 downwards.
ATAAGCTGTCCACAGTGATAGAAAAGGTTTAAAAAACAACAAAAAAAACAACAATGTTATCATAATTAATGTCATATTTTAGCTTCTGTGGTCATTTTTTACAAGCTAAACACTGCAAGACTGTTTTACAGTTGAAGCAAGGATAAAATATCAACTCTAGTGATGAGACACTTGCTGTAATGACTTCCAACTCAGACGGGACTTAAACCCACAACCACTGGCTTAGGAGTACAGTGCCTTATCCATTATGCCAGTGGTGCTTACTGATGTCCTTATTTAAAACTGATAGGTTTTTAATAGTCAATTATTTATTTTTGAAAAAAGTGAAGCTGTTTACTGTGTTCTTTGCATTACCAAGTCCAGCAAGAAATGTGCTGGTACTATCCAGAGCTGTCAGTATGGATTATCATGCTATATTGCAGAAAATCAATTTGATGCAACTGCTTTACCAACAGTATGTTAATCTTTTCCATTGCTGTTTTGTTAGCTGACTGAAGGAAGATATGCAGTGCATTTGAACCAAAGCAGATGTGTGCTGACAACTTAAATGCACAATCATGTTTGTGTTTTTTCTTTCTTTCTTCCATCCTTTGTAATATCATATTAAATATTAAGGTAGCAGTTTATAATCAATGACTAATGACATAAGAAAAGGAAAAAAAATAGTATACAAAGATGCTCCAGGTGAGGCTTGACCTCACAACCTTGGCATTGCTCAACAGATACTGTCTTATAAGTTTCGCGCGCTGACAAATTGCGCCACTGGAGCACTTTGCAGCATTAGTTGGTTATGCTAGATGTGGATTTTATTCAATACAATCAGTACAGTCATAAGAATTGAAAAAGAAAATCATTTTTGGTGATGAATGATGAGCAACAAAGGAACATGCATGCCAGATGGCACTTGAATAAGCTGTCCACTGTGATAGAAAAGGTTTAAAAAACAACAACAACAATGTTATCATAATTAATGTCATATTTTAGCTTATGTGGTCATTTTTTACAAGCTAAACACTGCAGGACTGTTTTACAGTTGAAGCAAGGATAAAATATAAACTCTAGTGATGAGACACTTGCTGTAATGACTTCCAACTCAGACGGGACTTAAACCCACAACCACTGGCTTAGGAGAACAGTGCCTTATTCATTATGCCAGTGGTGCTTACTGATGTCCTTATTTAAGACTGATAGGGTTTTAATAGTCAATTATTTATTTTTGAAAAAAAATTGAAGCTGTTTACTGTGTTCTTTGCATTACCAAGTCCAGCAAGAAATGTGCTGGTACTATCCAGAGCTGTCAGTATGGATTATCATGCTATATTGCAGAAAATCAATTTGATGCAACTGCTTTACCAACAGTATGTTAATCTTTTCCATTGCTGTTTTGTTGGCTGACTGAAGGAAGATATGCAGTGCATTTGAACCAAAGCAGATGTGTGCTGACAACTTAAATGCACAATCATGTTTGTGTTTTTTCTTTCTTTCTTCCATCCTTTGTAATATCATATTAAATATTAAGGTAGCAGTTTATAATCAATGACTAATGACAAGGAAAAAAAAATAGTATACAAAGATGCTCCAGGTGAGGCTTGAACTCAAAACCTCGGCATTGCTCAACAGATACTGTCTTATAAGTACCGCGCGCAGACCAATTGCGCCACTGGAGCACTTTGTAGTTTTAATTTGTTATGCTAGATGTTGATTTTATTCAATACAATCAGTACAGTTATAAGAATTGAAAAAGAAAATCATTTTTGGTGATGAATGATGAGCAACAAAGGAACATGCATGCCAGATGGCACTTGAATAATCTGCCCACGATGATAGAAAAGGTTTAAAAAAAAACAACAACAATGTTATTTTTGTCATATTTTAGCTTCTGTGGTCATTTTTTACAAGCTAAACACTGCAGGACTGTTTTACAGTTGAAGCAAGGATAAAATATCAACTCTAGTGATGAGGCACTTGCTGTAATGACTTCCAACTCAGACGGGACTTAAACCCACAACCACTGGCTTAGGAGAACAGTGCCTTATCCATTATGCCAGTGGTGCTTACTGATGTCCTTATTTAAGACTGATAGGTTTTTAATAGTCAATTATTTATTTTTGAAAAAAATTGAAGCTGTTTACTGTGTTCTTTGCATTACCAAGTCCAGCAAGAAATGTGCTGGTACTAACCAGAGCTGTCAGTATGGATTATCATGCTATATTGCAGAAAATCAATTTGATGCAACTGCTTTACCAACAGTATGTTAATCTTTTCCATTGCTGTTTTGTTGGCTGACTGAAGGAAGATATGCAGTGCATTTGAACCAAAGCAGATGTGTGCTGACAACTTAAATGCACAATCATGTTTGTGTTTTTTCTTTCTTTCTTCCATCCTTTGTAATATCATATTAAATATTAAGGTAGCAGTTTATAATCAATGACTAATGACATAAGAAAAGGAAAAAAAACAGTATACAAAGATACTCCAGGTGAGGCTTGAACTCACAACCTCAGCATTGCTCAACAGATACTGTCTTATAAGTACCGCGCGCTGACCAATTGCGCCACTGGAGCACTTTGCAGCATTAATTGGTTATGCTAGATGTGGATTTTATTCAATACAATCAGTCTAGTCATAAGAATTGAAAAAGAAAATCATTTTTGGTGATGAATGATGAGCAACAAAGGAAAATGCATGCCAGATGGCACTTGAATAAGCTATCCACGGTGATAGAAAAGGTTTAAATAACAACAACAACAATGTTATAATAATTAATGTCATATTTTAGCTTCTGTGGTCATTTTTTACAAGCTAAACACTGCAAGACTGTTTTACAGTTGAAGCAAGGATAAAATATCAACTCTAGTGATGAGACACTTGCTGTAATGACTTCCACCCCATATGGGACTTGGACCCCCTGGCTTAGGAGGGCAGTGACTTATCCATTATGCCAGTGGTGCTTACTGATGTCCTTATTTAAGACTGATAGGTTTTTAATAGTCAATTATTTATTTTTGAAGAAAAGTGAAGCTGTTTACTGTGTTCTTTGCATTGCCAAGTCCAGCAAGAAATGTGCTGGTACTATCCAGAGCTGTCAGTATGGATTATCATGCTATATTGCAGAAAATCAATTTGATGCAACTGCTTTACCAACAGTATGTTAATCTTTTCCATTGCTGTTTTGTTGGCTGACTGAAGGAAGATATGCAGTGCATTTGAACCAAAGCAGATGTGTGCTGACAACTTAAATGCACAATCATGTTTGTGTTTTTTCTTTCTTTCTTCCATCCTTTGTAATATCATATTAAATATTAAGGTAGCAGTTTATAATCAATGACTAATGACAAGGAAAAAAAACAGTATACAAAGATGTTCCAGGTGAGGCTTGAACTCAAAACCTCGGCATTGCTCAACAGATACTGTCTTATAAGTACCGCGCGCAGACCAATTGCGCCACTGGAGCACTTTGTAGTTTTAATTTGTTATGCTAGATGTGGATTTTATTCAATACAATCAGTACAGTCATAAGAATTGAAAAAGAAAATCATTTTTGGTGATGAATGATGAGCAACAAAGGAACATGCATGCCAGATGGCACTTGAATAATCTGCCCACGATGATAGAAAAGGTTTAAAAAAAAACAACAACAATGTTATTTTTGTCATATTTTAGCTTCTGTGGTCATTTTTTACAAGCTAAACACTGCAAGACTGTTTTACAGTTGAAGCAAGGATAAAATATCAACTCTAGTGATGAGGCACTTGCTGTAATGACTTCCAACTCAGACGGGACTTAAACCCACAACCACTGGCTTAGGAGAACAGTGCCTTATCCATTATGCCAGTTGTGCTTACTGATGTCCTTATTTAAGACTGATAGGTTTTTAATAGTCAATTATTTATTTTTGAAAAAAAGTGAAGCTGTTTACTGTGTTCTTTGCATTACCAAGTCCAGCAAGAAATGTGCTGGTACTAACCAGAGCTGTCAGTATGGATTATCATGCTATATTGCAGAAAATCAATTTGATGCAACTGCTTTACCAACAGTATGTTAATCTTTTCCATTGCTGTTTTGTTGGCTGACTGAAGGAAGATATGCAGTGCATTTGAACCAAAGCAGATGTGTGCTGACAACTTAAATGCACAATCATGTTTGTGTGCTTTCTTTCTTTCTTTCTTTCTTTCTTTCTTCCATCCTTTGTAATATCATATTAAATATTAAGGTAGCAGTTTATAATCAATGACTAATGACAAGGAAAAAAAATAGTATACAAAGATGCTCCAGGTGAGGCTTGAACTCAAAACCTCGGCATTGCTCAACAGATACTGTCTTATAAGTACCGTGCACAGACCAATTGCGCCACTGGAGCACTTTCTAGCATTAATTGGTTATGCTAGATGTGGATTTTATTCAATACAATCAGTACAGTCATAAGAATTGAAAAAGAAAATCATTTTTGGTGATGAATGATGAGCAACAAAGGAACATGCATGCCAGATGGCACTTGAATAATCTGCCCACGATGATAGAAAAGGTTAAAAAAAAAAACAACAACAATGTTATTTTTGTCATATTTTAGCTTCTGTGGTCATTTTTTACAAGCTAAACACTGCAAGACTGTTTTACAGTTGAAGCAAGGATAAAATATCAACTCTAGTGATGAGGCACTTGCTGTAATGACTTCCAACTCAGACGGGACTTAAACCCACAACCACTGGCTTAGGAGAACAGTGCCTTATCCATTATGCCAGTTGTGCTTACTGATGTCCTTATTTAAGACTGATAGGTTTTTAATAGTCAATTATTTATTTTTGAAAAAAAGTGAAGCTGTTTACTGTGTTCTTTGCATTACCAAGTCCAGCAAGAAATGTGCTGGTACTAACCAGAGCTGTCAGTATGGATTATCATGCTATATTGCAGAAAATCAATTTGATGCAACTGCTTTACCAACAGTATGTTAATCTTTTCCATTGCTGTTTTGTTGGCTGACTGAAGGAAGATAAGCAGTGCATTTGAACCAAAGCAGATGTGTGCTGACAACTTAAATGCACAATCATGTTTGTGTGCTTTCTTTCTTTCTTTCTTTCTTTCTTTCTTTCTTCCATCCTTTGTAATATCATATTAAATATTAAGGTAGCAGTTTATAATCAATGACTAATGACAAGGAAAAAAAATAGTATACAAAGATGCTCCAGGTGAGGCTTGAACTCAAAACCTCGGCATTGCTCAACAGATACTGTCTTATAAGTACCGTGCACAGACCAATTGCGCCACTGGAGCACTTTCTAGCATTAATTGGTTATGCTAGATGTGGATTTTATTCAATACAATCAGTACAGTCATAAGAATTGAAAAAGAAAATCATTTTTGGTGATGAATGATGAGCAACAAAGGAACATGCATGCCAGATGGCACTTGAATAAGCTGTCCACGGTGATAGAAAAGGTTTAAAAAAAAACAACAACAATGTTATTTTTGTCATATTTTAGCTTCTGTGGTCATTTTTTACAAGCTAAGCACTGCAAGACTGTTTTACTGTTGAAGCAAGGATAAAATATCAACTCTAGTGATGAGGCACTTGCTGTAATGACTTCCAACTCAGACGGGACTTAAACCCACAACCACTGGCTTAGGAGAACAGTGCCTTATCCATTATGGCAGTGGTGCTTACTGATGTCCTTATTTAAGACTGATAGGTTTTTAATAGTCAATTATTTATTTTTGAAAAAAAGTGAAGCTGTTTACTGTGTTCTTTGCATTACCAAGTCCAGCAAGAAATGTGCTGGTACTAACCAGAGCTGTCAGTATGGATTATCATGCTATATTGCAGAAAATCAATTTGATGCAACTGCTTTACCAACAGTATGTTAATCTTTTCCATTGCTGTTTTGTTGACTGACTGAAGGAAGATATGCAGTGCATTTGAACCAAAGCAGATGTGTGCTGACAACTTAAATGCACAATCATGTTTGTGTTTTTTCTTTCTTTCTTCCATCCTTTGTAATATCATATTAAATATTAAGGTAGCAGTTTATAATCAATGACTAATGACATAAGAAAAGGAAAAAAAACAGTATACAAAGATGCTCCAGGTGAGGCTTGAACTCACAACCTCAGCATTGCTCAACAGATACTGTCTTATATGTACCACGCGCTGACCAATTGCGCCACTGGAGCACTTTGCAGCATTAATTGGTTATGCTAGATGTGGATTTTATTCAATACAATCAGTACAGTCATAAGAATTGAAAAAGAAAATCATTTTTGGTGATGAATGATGAGCAACAAAGGAAAATGCATGCCAGATGGCACTTGAATAAGCTGTCCACGGTGATAGAAAAGGTTTAAATAACAACAACAACAACAATGTTATAATAATTAATGTCATATTTTAGCTTCTGTGGTCATTTTTTACAAGCTAAACACTGCAAGACTGTTTTACAGTTGAAGCAAGGATAAAATATCAACTCTAGTGATGAGACACTTGCTGTAATGACTTCCACCCCATATGGGACTTGGACCTCCTGGCTTAGGAGGGCAGTGACTTATCCATTATGCCAGTGGTGCTTACTGATGTCCTTATTTAAGACTGATAGGTTTTTAAGAGTCAATTATTTATTTTTGAAGAAAAGTGAAGCTGTTTACTGTGTTCTTTGCATTGCCAAGTCCAGCAAGAAATGTGCTGGTACTATCCAGAGCTGTCAGTATGGATTATCATGCTATATTGCAGAAAATCAATTTGATGCAACTGCTTTACCAACAGTATGTTAATCTTTTCCACTGCTGTTTTGTTGGCTGACTGAAGGAAGATATGCAGTGCATTTGAACCAAAGCAGATGTGTGCTGACAACTTAAATGCACAATCATGTTTGTGTTTTTTCTTTCTTTCTTCCATCCTTTGTAATATCATATTAAATATTAAGGTAGCAGTTTATAATCAATGACTAATGACAAGGAAAAAAAACAGTATACAAAGATGTTCCAGGTGATGCTTGAACTCAAAACCTCGGCAATGCTCAACAGATACTGTCTTATAAGTACCGCGCGCAGACCAATTGCGCCACTGGAGCACTTTGCAGCATTAGTTGGTTATGCTAGATGTGGATTTTATTCAATACAATCAGTACAGTCATAAGAATTGAAAAAGAAAATCATTTTTGGTGATGAATGATGAGCAACAAAGGAACATGCATGCCAGATGGCACTTGAATAAGCTGTCCACGGTGATAGAAAAGGTTTAAAAAAAAAAAACAACAATGTTATTTTTGTCATATTTTAGCTTCTGTGGTCATTTTTTACAAGCTAAGCACTGCAAGACTGTTTTACTGTTGAAGCAAGGATAAAATATCAACTCTAGTGATGAGGCACTTGCTGTAATGACTTCCAACTCAGACGGGACTTAAACCCACAACCACTGGCTTAGGAGAACAGTGCCTTATCCATTATGGCAGTGGTGCTTACTGATGTCCTTATTTAAGACTGATAGGTTTTTAATAGTCAATTATTTATTTTTGAAAAAAAGTGAAGCTGTTTACTGTGTTCTTTGCATTACCAAGTCCAGCAAGAAATGTGCTGGTACTAACCAGAGCTGTCAGTATGGATTATCATGCTATATTGCAGAAAATCAATTTGATGCAACTGCTTTACCAACAGTATGTTAATCTTTTCCATTGCTGTTTTGTTGGCTGACTGAAGGAAGATATGCAGTGCATTTGAACCAAAGCAGATGTGTGCTGACAACTTAAATGCACAATCATGTTTGTGTTTTTTCTTTCTTTCTTCCATCCTTTGTAATATCATATTAAATATTAAGGTAGCAGTTTATAATCAATGACTAATGACATAAGAAAAGGAAAAAAAACAGTATACAAAGATGCTCCAGGTGAGGCTTGAACTCACAACCTCAGCATTGCTCAACAGATACTGTCTTATATGTACCGCGCGCTGACCAATTGCGCCACTGGAGCACTTTGCAGCATTAATTGGTTATGCTAGATGTGGATTTTATTCAATACAATCAGTATAGTCATAAGAATTGAAAAAGAAAATCATTTTTGGTGATGAATGATGAGCAACAAAGGAAAATGCATGCCAGATGGCACTTGAATAAGCTATCCACGGTGATAGAAAAGGTTTAAATAACAACAACAACAACAATGTTATAATAATTAATGTCATATTTTAGCTTCTGTGGTCATTTTTTACAAGCTAAACACTGCAAGACTGTTTTACAGTTGAAGCAAGGATAAAATATCAACTCTAGTGATGAGACACTTGCTGTAATGACTTCCACCCCATATGGGACTTGGACCTCCTGGCTTAGGAGGGCAGTGACTTATCCATTATGCCAGTGGTGCTTACTGATGTCCTTATTTAAGACTGATAGGTTTTTAATAGTCAATTATTTATTTTTGAAGAAAAGTGAAGCTGTTTACTGTGTTCTTTGCATTGCCAAGTCCAGCAAGAAATGTGCTGGTACTATCCAGAGCTGTCAGTATGGATTATCATGCTATATTGCAGAAAATCAATTTGATGCAACTGCTTTACCAACAGTATGTTAATCTTTTCCACTGCTGTTTTGTTGGCTGACTGAAGGAAGATATGCAGTGCATTTGAACCAAAGCAGATGTGTGCTGACAACTTAAATGCACAATCATGTTTGTGTTTTTTCTTTCTTTCTTCCATCCTTTGTAATATCATATTAAATATTAAGGTAGCAGTTTATAATCAATGACTAATGACAAGGAAAAAAAACAGTATACAAAGATGTTCCAGGTGATGCTTGAACTCAAAACCTCGGCAATGCTCAACAGATACTGTCTTATAAGTACCGCGCGCAGACCAATTGCGCCACTGGAGCACTTTGTAGTTTTAATTTGTTATGCTAGATGTGGATTTTATTCAATACAATCAGTACAGTCATAAGAATTGAAAAAGAAAATCATTTTTGGTGATGAATGATGAGCAACAAAGGAACATGCATGCCAGATGGCACTTGAATAATCTGCCCACGATGATAGAAAAGGTTTAAAAAAAAACAACAACAATGTTATTTTTGTCATATTTTAGCTTCTGTGGTCATTTTTTACAAGCTAAACACTGCAAGACTGTTTTACAGTTGAAGCAAGGATAAAATATCAACTCTAGTGATGAGGCACTTGCTGTAATGACTTCCAACTCAGACGGGACTTAAACCCACAACCACTGGCTTAGGAGAACAGTGCCTTATCCATTATGCCAGTTGTGCTTACTGATGTCCTTATTTAAGACTGATAGGTTTTTAATAGTCAATTATTTATTTTTGAAAAAAAGTGAAGCTGTTTACTGTGTTCTTTGCATTACCAAGTCCAGCAAGAAATGTGCTGGTACTAACCAGAGCTGTCAGTATGGATTATCATGCTATATTGCAGAAAATCAATTTGATGCAACTGCTTTACCAACAGTATGTTAATCTTTTCCATTGCTGTTTTGTTGGCTGACTGAAGGAAGATATGCAGTGCATTTGAACCAAAGCAGATGTGTGCTGACAACTTAAATGCACAATCATGTTTGTGTTTTTTCTTTCTTTCTTCCATCCTTTGTAATATCATATTAAATATTAAGGTAGCAGTTTATAATCAATGACTAATGACATAAGAAAAGGAAAAAAACAATGTACAAAGATGCTCCAGGTGAGGCTTGAACTCACAACCTCAGCATTGCTCAACAGATACTGTCTTATAAGTACCGCGCGCTGACCAATTGCGCCACTGGAGCACTTTGCAGCATTTATTGGTTATGCTAGATGTTGATTTTATTCAATACAATCAGTACAGTCATAAGAATTGAAAAAGAAAATCATTTTTGGTGATGAATGATGAGCAACAAAGGAACATGCATGCTAGATGGCACTTGAATAAGCTGTCCACGGTGATAGAAAAGGTTTAAAAAACAACAACAACAATGTTATCATAATTAATGTCATATTTTAGCTTCTGTGGTCATTTTTTACAAGCTAAACACTGCAAGACTGTTTTACAGTTGAAGCAAGGATAAAATATCAACTCTAGTGATGAGACACTTGCTGTAAATAACTTCCAACTCAGACGGGACTTAAACCCACAATCACTGGCTTAGGAGAACAGTGCCTTACCCATTATGCCAGTGGTGCTTACTGATGTCTTTATTTAAGACTGATAGGTTTTTAATAGTCAATTATTTATGTTTGAAAAACATTGAAGCTGTTTACTGTGTTCTTTGCATTACCAAGTCCTGAAAGAAATGTGCTGGTACTATCCAGAGCTCTCAGTATGGATTATCATGCTATATTGCAGAAAATCAATTTGATGCAACTGCTTTACCAACAGTATGTTAATCTTTTCCATTGCTGTTTTGTTGGCTGACTGAAGGAAGATATGCAGTGCATTTGAACCAAAGCAGATGTGTGCTGACAAATTAAATGCACAATCATGTTTGTGTTTTTTCTTTCTTTCTTCCATCCTTTGTAATATCATATTAAATATTAAGGTAGCAGTTTATAATCAATGACTAATGACAAGGGAAAAAAACAGTATACAAAGATGTTCCAGGTGAGGCTTGAACTCAAAACCTCGGCATTGCTCAACAGATACTGTCTTATAAGTACCGCGCGCAGACCAATTGCGCCACTGGAGCACTTTGTAGTTTTAATTTGTTATGCTAGATGTGGATTTTATTCAATACAATCAGTACAGTCATAAGAATTGAAAAAGAAAATCATTTTTGGTGATGAATGATGAGCAACAAAGGAACATGCATGCCAGATGGCACTTGAATAATCTGCCCACGATGATAGAAAAGGTTTAAAAAAAAACAACAACAATGTTATTTTTGTCATATTTTAGCTTCTGTGGTCATTTTTTACAAGCTAAACACTGCAAGACTGTTTTACAGTTGAAGCAAGGATAAAATATCAACTCTAGTGATGAGGCACTTGCTGTAATGACTTCCAACTCAGACGGGACTTAAACCCACAACCACTGGCTTAGGAGAACAGTGCCTTATCCATTATGGCAGTGGTGCTTACTGATGTCCTTATTTAAGACTGATAGGTTTTTAATAGTCAATTATTTATTTTTGAAAAAAAGTGAAGCTGTTTACTGTGTTCTTTGCATTACCAAGTCCAGCAAGAAATGTGCTGGTACTAACCAGAGCTGTCAGTATGGATTATCATGCTATATTGCAGAAAATCAATTTAATGCAACTGCTTTACCAACAGTATGTTAATCTTTTCCATTGCTGTTTTGTTGGCTGACTGAAGGAAGATATGCAGTGCATTTGAACCAAAGCAGATGTGTGCTGACAACTTAAATGCACAATCATGTTTGTGTTTTTTCTTTCTTTCTTCCATCCTTTGTAATATCATATTAAATATTAAGGTAGCAGTTTATAATCAATGACTAATGACATAAGAAAAGGAAAAAAAAACAGTATACAAAAATGCTCCATGTGAGGCTTGAACTCACAACCTCGGCATTGCTCAACAGATTCTGTCTTATAAGTACCGTGCGCTGACTAATTGCGCCACTGGAGCGCTTTTCAGCATTAATTGGTTATGCTAGATGTGGATTTTATTCAATACAATCAGTACAGTCATAAGAATTGAAAAAGAAAATCATTTTTGGTGATGAATGATGAGCAACAAAGGAACATGCATGCCAGATGGCACTTGAATAAGCTGTCCACGGTGATAGAAAAGGTTTAAAAAACAACAACAACAATGTTATCATAATTAATGTCATATTTTAGCTTCTGTGGTCATTTTTTACAAGCTAAACGCTGCAAGACTGTTTTACAGTTGAAGCAAGGATAAAATATCAACTCTAGTGATGAGACACTTGCTGTAATGACTTCCAACTCAGACGGGACTTAAACCAACAACCACTGGCTTAGGAGAACAGTGCCTTACCCATTATGCCAGTGGTGCTTACTGATGTTCTTATTTAGGACAGTTAGGTTTTTAATAGTCAATTATTTATTTTTGAAAAAAATTGAAGCTGTTAACTGTGTTCTTTGCATTACCAAGTCCAGCAAGAAATGTGCTGGTACTATCCAGAGCTGTCAGTATGGATTATCATGCTATATTGCAGAAAATCAATTTGATGCAACTGCTTTACCAACAGTATGTTAATCTTTTCCATTGCTGTTTTGTTGGCTGACTGAAGGAAGATATGCAGTGCATTTGAACCAAAGCAGATGTGTGCTGACAAATTAAATGCACAATCATGTTTGTGTTTTTTCTTTCTTTCTTCCATCCTTTGTAATATCATATTAAATATTAAGGTAGCAGTTTATAATCAATGACTAATGACATAAGAAAAGGAAAAAAAACAGTGTACAAAGATGCTCCAGGTGAGGCTTGAACTCACAACCTCAGCATTGCTCAACAGATACTGTCTTATAAGTACCGCGCGCTGACCAATTGCGCCACTGGAGCACTTTGCAGCATTTATTGGTTATGCTAGATGTGGATTTTATTCAATACAATCAGTACAGTCATAAGAATTGAAAAAGAAAATCATTTTTGGTGATGAATGATGAGCAACAAAGGAACATGCATGCTAGATGGCACTTGAATAAGCTGTCCACGGTGATAGAAAAGGTTTAAAAACAACAACAACAATGTTATCATAATTAATGTCATATTTTAGCTTCTGTGGTCATTTTTTACAAGCTAAACACTGCAAGACTGTTTTACAGTTGAAGCAAGGATAAAATATCAACTCTAGTGATGAGACACTTGCTGTAAATAACTTCCAACTCAGACGGGACTTAAACCCACAATCACTGGCTTAGGAGAACAGTGCCTTACCCATTATGCCAGTGGTGCTTACTGATGTCTTTATTTAAGACTGATAGGTTTTTAATAGTCAATTATTTATGTTTGAAAAAAATTGAAGCTGTTTACTGTGTTCTTTGCATTACCAAGTCCTGCAAGAAATGTGCTGGTACTATCCAGAGCTGTCAGTATGGATTATCATGCTATATTGCAGAAAATCAATTTGATGCAACTGCTTTACCAACAGTATGTTAATCTTTTCCATTGCTGTTTTGTTGGCTGACTGAAGGAAGATATGCAGTGCATTTGAACCAAAGCAGATGTGTGCTGACAACTTAAATGCACAATCATGTTTGTGTTTTTTCTTTCTTTCTTCCATCATTTGTAATATCATATTAAATATTAAGGTAGCAGTTTATAATCAATGACTAATGACAATGAAAAAAAACAGTATACAAAGATGTTCCAGGTGAGGCTTGAACTCAAAACCTCAGCATTGCTCAACAGATACTGTCTTATAAGTACCGCGCGCAGACCAATTGCGCCACTGGAGCACTTTGTAGTTTTAATTTGTTATGCTAGATGTGGATTTTATTCAATACAATCAGTACAGTCATAAGAATTGAAAAAGAAAATCATTTTTGGTGATGAATGATGAGCAACAAAGGAACATGCATGCCAGATGGCACTTGAATAATCTGCCCACGATGATAGAAAAGGTTTAAAAAAAAACAACAACAATGTTATTTTTGTCATATTTTAGCTTCTGTGGTCATTTTTTACAAGCTAAACACTGCAAGACTGTTTTACAGTTGAAGCAAGGATAAAATATCAACTCTAGTGATGAGACACTTGCTGTAATGACTTCCAACTCAGACGGGACTTAAACCCACAACCACTGGCTTAGGAGAACAGTGCCTTATCCATTATGCCAGTTGTGCTTACTGATGTCCTTATTTAAGACTGATAGGTTTTTAATAGTCAATTATTTATTTTTGAAAAAAAGTGAAGCTGTTTACTGTGTTCTTTGCATTACCAAGTCCAGCAAGAAATGTGCTGGTACTAACCTGAGCTGTCAGTATGGATTATCATGCTATATTGCAGAAAATCAATTTGATGCAACTGCTTTACCAACAGTATGTTAATCTTTTCCACTGCTGTTTTGTTGGCTGACTGAAGGAAGATATGCAGTGCATTTGAACCAAAGCAGATGTGTGCTGACAACTTAAATGCACAATCATGTTTGTGTTTTTTCTTTCTTTCTTCCATCCTTTGTAATATCATATTAAATATTAAGGTAGCAGTTTATAATCAATGACTTATGACATAAGAAAAGGAAAAAAAACAGTATACAAAGATGCTCCAGGTGAGGCTTGAACTCACAACCTCGGCATTGCTCAACAGATACTGTCTTATAAGTACCGCGCGCTGACCAATTGTGCCACTGGAGCTCTTTGTAGCATTACTTGGTTATGCTAGATGTGGATTTTATTCAATACAATCAGTACAGTCATAAGAATTGAAAAAGAAAATCATTTTTGGTGATGAATGATGAGCAACAAAGGAACATGCATGCCAGATGGCACTTGAATAATCTGCCCACGATGATAGAAAAGGTTTAAAAAAAAACAACAACAATGTTATTTTTGTCATATTTTAGCTTCTGTGGTCATTTTTTACAAGCTAAACACTGCAAGACTGTTTTACAGTTGAAGCAAGGATAAAATATCAACTCTAGTGATGAGGCACTTGCTGTAATGACTTCCAACTCAGACGGGACTTAAACCCACAACCACTGGCTTAGGAGAACAGTGCCTTATCCATTATGCCAGTTGTGCTTACTGATGTCCTTATTTAAGACTGATAGGTTTTTAATAGTCAATTATTTATTTTTGAAAAAAAGTGAAGCTGTTTACTGTGTTCTTTGCATTACCAAGTCCAGCAAGAAATGTGCTGGTACTAACCAGAGCTGTCAGTATGGATTATCATGCTATATTGCAGAAAATCAATTTGATGCAACTGCTTTACCAACAGTATGTTAATCTTTTCCATTGCTGTTTTGTTGGCTGACTGAAGGAAGATATGCAGTGCATTTGAACCAAAGCAGATGTGTGCTGACAACTTAAATGCACAATCATGTTTGTGTTTTTTCTTTCTTTCTTCCATCCTTTGTAATATCATATTAAATATTAAGGTAGCAGTTTATAATCAATGACTAATGACATAAGAAAAGGAAAAAAACAATGTACAAAGATGCTCCAGGTGAGGCTTGAACTCACAACCTCAGCATTGCTCAACAGATACTGTCTTATAAGTACCGCGCGCTGACCAATTGCGCCACTGGAGCACTTTGCAGCATTTATTGGTTATGCTAGATGTTGATTTTATTCAATACAATCAGTACAGTCATAAGAATTGAAAAAGAAAATCATTTTTGGTGATGAATGATGAGCAACAAAGGAACATGCATGCTAGATGGCACTTGAATAAGCTGTCCACGGTGATAGAAAAGGTTTAAAAAACAACAACAACAACAATGTTATCATAATTAATGTCATATTTTAGCTTCTGTGGTCATTTTTTACAAGCTAAACACTGCAAGACTGTTTTACAGTTGAAGCAAGGATAAAATATCAACTCTAGTGATGAGACACTTGCTGTAAATAACTTCCAACTCAGACGGGACTTAAACCCACAATCACTGGCTTAGGAGAACAGTGCCTTACCCATTATGCCAGTGGTGCTTACTGATGTCTTTATTTAAGACTGATAGGTTTTTAATAGTCAATTATCTATGTTTGAAAAACATTGAAGCTGTTTACTGTGTTCTTTGCATTACCAAGTCCTGAAAGAAATGTGCTGGTACTACCCAGAGCTCTCAGTATGGATTATCATGCTATATTGCAGAAAATCAATTTGATGCAACTGCTTTACCAACAGTATGTTAATCTTTTCCACTGCTGTTTTGTTGGCTGACTGAAGGAAGATATGCAGTGCATTTGAACCAAAGCAGATGTGTGCTGACAAATTAAATGCACAATCATGTTTGTGTTTTTTCTTTCTTTCTTCCATCCTTTGTAATATCATATTAAATATTAAGGTAGCAGTTTATAATCAATGACTAATGACAAGGGAAAAAAACAGTATACAAAGATGTTCCAGGTGAGGCTTGAACTCAAAACCTCGGCATTGCTCAACAGATACTGTCTTATAAGTACCGCGCGCAGACCAATTGCGCCACTGGAGCACTTTGTAGTTTTAATTTGTTATGCTAGATGTGGATTTTATTCAATACAATCAGTACAGTCATAAGAATTGAAAAAGAAAATCATTTTTGGTGATGAATGATGAGCAACAAAGGAACATGCATGCCAGATGGCACTTGAATAATCTGCCCACGATGATAGAAAAGGTTTAAAAAAAAACAACAACAATGTTATTTTTGTCATATTTTAGCTTCTGTGGTCATTTTTTACAAGCTAAACACTGCAAGACTGTTTTACAGTTGAAGCAAGGATAAAATATCAACTCTAGTGATGAGGCACTTGCTGTAATGACTTCCAACTCAGACGGGACTTAAACCCACAACCACTGGCTTAGGAGAACAGTGCCTTATCCATTATGGCAGTGGTGCTTACTGATGTCCTTATTTAAGACTGATAGGTTTTTAATAGTAAATTATTTATTTTTGAAAAAAAGTGAAGCTGTTTACTGTGTTCTTTGCATTACCAAGTCCAGCAAGAAATGTGCTGGTACTAACCAGAGCTGTCAGTATGGATTATCACGCTATATTGCAGAAAATCAATTTAATGCAACTGCTTTACCAACAGTATGTTAATCTTTTCCATTGCTGTTTTGTTGGCTGACTGAAGGAAGATATGCAGTGCATTTGAACCAAAGCAGATGTGTGCTGACAACTTAAATGCACAATCATGTTTGTGTTTTTTCTTTCTTTCTTCCATCCTTTGTAATATCATATTAAATATTAAGGTAGCAGTTTATAATCAATGACTAATGACATAAGAAAAGGAAAAAAAAACAGTATACAAAAATGCTCCATGTGAGGCTTGAACTCACAACCTCGGCATTGCTCAACAGATTCTGTCTTATAAGTACCGTGCGCTGACTAATTGCGCCACTGGAGCGCTTTTCAGCATTAATTGGTTATGCTAGATGTGGATTTTATTCAATACAATCAGTACAGTCATAAGAATTGAAAAAGAAAATCATTTTTGGTGATGAATGATGAGCAACAAAGGAACATGCATGCCAGATGGCACTTGAATAAGCTGTCCACGGTGATAGAAAAGGTTTAAAAAACAACAACAACAATGTTATCATAATTAATGTCATATTTTAGCTTCTGTGGTCATTTTTTACAAGCTAAACGCTGCAAGACTGTTTTACAGTTGAAGCAAGGATAAAATATCAACTCTAGTGATGAGACACTTGCTGTAATGACTTCCAACTCAGACGGGACTTAAACCAACAACCACTGGCTTAGGAGAACAGTGCCTTACCCATTATGCCAGTGGTGCTTACTGATGTTCTTATTTAGGACAGTTAGGTTTTTAATAGTCAATTATTTATTTTTGAAAAAAATTGAAGCTGTTAACTGTGTTCTTTGCATTACCAAGTCCAGCAAGAAATGTGCTGGTACTATCCAGAGCTGTCAGTATGGATTATCATGCTATATTGCAGAAAATCAATTTGATGCAACTGCTTTACCAACAGTATGTTAATCTTTTCCATTGCTGTTTTGTTGGCTGACTGAAGGAAGATATGCAGTGCATTTGAACCAAAGCAGATGTGTGCTGACAACTTAAATGCACAATCATGTTTGTGATTTTTCTTTCTTTCTTCCATCCTTTGTAATATCATATTAAATATTAAGGTAGCAGTTTATAATCAATGACTAATGACATAAGAAAAGGAAAAAAAACAATGTACAAAGATGCTCCAGGTGAGGCTTGAACTCACAACCTCAGCATTGCTCAACAGATACTGTCTTATAAGTACCGCGCGCTGACCAATTGCGCCACTGGAGCACTTTGCAGCATTTATTGGTTATGCTAGATGTGGATTTTATTCAATACAATCAGTACAGTCATAAGAATTGAAAAAGAAAATCATTTTTGGTGATGAATGATGAGCAACAAAGGAACATGCATGCTAGATGGCACTTGAATAAGCTGTCCACGGTGATAGAAAAGGTTTAAAAACAACAACAACAATGTTATCATAATTAATGTCATATTTTAGCTTCTGTGGTCATTTTTTACAAGCTAAACACTGCAAGACTGTTTTACAGTTGAAGCAAGGATAAAATATCAACTCTAGTGATGAGACACTTGCTGTAAATAACTTCCAACTCAGACGGGACTTAAACCCACAATCACTGGCTTAGGAGAACAGTGCCTTACCCATTATGCCAGTGGTGCTTACTGATGTCTTTATTTAAGACTGATAGGTTTTTAATAGTCAATTATTTATGTTTGAAAAAAATTTGAAGCTGTTTACTGTGTTCTTTGCATTACCAAGTCCTGCAAGAAATGTGCTGGTACTATCCAGAGCTGTCAGTATGGATTATCATGCTATATTGCAGAAAATCAATTTGATGCAACTGCTTTACCAACAGTATGTTAATCTTTTCCATTGCTGTTTTGTTGGCTGACTGAAGGAAGATATGCAGTGCATTTGAACCAAAGCAGATGTGTGCTGACAACTTAAATGCACAATCATGTTTGTGTTTTTTCTTTCTTTCTTCCATCCTTTGTAATATCATATTAAATATTAAGGTAGCAGTTTATAATCAATGACTAATGACAAGGAAAAAAAACAGTATACAAAGATGTTCCAGGTGAGGCTTGAACTCAAAACCTCGGCATTGCTCAACAGATACTGTCTTATAAGTACCGCGCGCAGACCAATTGCGCCACTGGAGCACTTTGTAGTTTTAATTTGTTATGCTAGATGTGGATTTTATTCAATACAATCAGTACAGTCATAAGAATTGAAAAAGAAAATCATTTTTGGTGATGAATGATGAGCAACAAAGGAACATGCATGCCAGATGGCACTTGAATAATCTGCCCACGATGATAGAAAAGGTTTAAAAAAAAACAACAACAATGTTATTTTTGTCATATTTTAGCTTCTGTGGTCATTTTTTACAAGCTAAACACTGCAAGACTGTTTTACAGTTGAAGCAAGGATAAAATATCAACTCTAGTGATGAGGCACTTGCTGTAATGACTTCCAACTCAGACGGGACTTAAACCCACAACCACTGGCTTAGGAGAACAGTGCCTTATCCATTATGCCAGTTGTGCTTACTGATGTCCTTATTTAAGACTGATAGGTTTTTAATAGTCAATTATTTATTTTTGAAAAAAAGTGAAGCTGTTTACTGTGTTCTTTGCATTACCAAGTCCAGCAAGAAATGTGCTGGTACTAACCAGAGCTGTCAGTATGGATTATCATGCTATATTGCAGAAAATCAATTTGATGCAACTGCTTTACCAACAGTATGTTAATCTTTTCCACTGCTGTTTTGTTGGCTGACTGAAGGAAGATATGCAGTGCATTTGAACCAAAGCAGATGTGTGCTGACAACTTAAATGCACAATCATGTTTGTGTTTTTTCTTTCTTTCTTCCATCCTTTGTAATATCATATTAAATATTAAGGTAGCAGTTTATAATCAATGACTAATGACAAGGAAAAAAAACAGTAAACAAAGATGTTCCAGGTGATGCTTGAACTCAAAACCTCGGCAATGCTCAACAGATACTGTCTTATAAGTACCGCGCGCAGACCAATTGCGCCACTGGAGCACTTTGTAGTTTTAATTTGTCATGCTAGATGTGGATTTTATTCAATACAATCAGTACAGTCATAAGAATTGAAAAAGAAAATCATTTTTGGTGATGAATGATGAGCAACAAAGGAACATGCATGCCAGATGGCACTTGAATAATCTGCCCACGATGATAGAAAAGGTTTAAAAAAAAACAACAACAATGTTATTTTTGTCATATTTTAGCTTCTGTGGTCATTTTTTACAAGCTAAACACTGCAAGACTGTTTTACAGTTGAAGCAAGGATAAAATATCAACTCTAGTGATGAGGCACTTGCTGTAATGACTTCCAACTCAGACGGGACTTAAACCCACAACCACTGGCTTAGGAGAACAGTGCCTTATCCATTATGCCAGTTGTGCTTACTGATGTCCTTATTTAAGACTGATAGGTTTTTAATAGTCAATTATTTATTTTTGAAAAAAAGTGAAGCTGTTTACTGTGTTCTTTGCATTACCAAGTCCAGCAAGAAATGTGCTGGTACTAACCAGAGCTGTCAGTATGGATTATCATGCTATATTGCAGAAAATCAATTTGATGCAACTGCTTTACCAACAGTATGTTAATCTTTTCCATTGCTGTTTTGTTGGCTGACTGAAGGAAGATATGCAGTGCATTTGAACCAAAGCAGATGTGTGCTGACAACTTAAATGCACAATCATGTTTGTGTTTTTTCTTTCTTTCTTCCATCCTTTGTAATATCATATTAAATATTAAGGTAGCAGTTTATAATCAATGACTAATGACATAAGAAAAGGAAAAAAACAATGTACAAAGATGCTCCAGGTGAGGCTTGAACTCACAACCTCAGCATTGCTCAACAGATACTGTCTTATAAGTACCGCGCGCTGACCAATTGCGCCACTGGAGCACTTTGCAGCATTTATTGGTTATGCTAGATGTTGATTTTATTCAATACAATCAGTACAGTCATAAGAATTGAAAAAGAAAATCATTTTTGGTGATGAATGATGAGCAACAAAGGAACATGCATGCTAGATGGCACTTGAATAAGCTGTCCACGGTGATAGAAAAGGTTTAAAAAACAACAACAACAATGTTATCATAATTAATGTCATATTTTAGCTTCTGTGGTCATTTTTTACAAGCTAAACACTGCAAGACTATTTTACAGTTGAAGCAAGGATAAAATATCAACTCTAGTGATGAGACACTTGCTGTAAATAACTTCCAACTCAGACGGGACTTAAACCCACAATCACTGGCTTAGGAGAACAGTGCCTTACCCATTATGCCAGTGGTGCTTACTGATGTCTTTATTTAAGACTGATAGGTTTTTAATAGTCAATTATTTATGTTTGAAAAACATTGAAGCTGTTTACTGTGTTCTTTGCATTACCAAGTCCTGAAAGAAATGTGCTGGTACTATCCAGAGCTCTCAGTATGGATTATCATGCTATATTGCAGAAAATCAATTTGATGCAACTGCTTTACCAACAGTATGTTAATCTTTTCCATTGCTGTTTTGTTGGCTGACTGAAGGAAGATATGCAGTGCATTTGAACCAAAGCAGATGTGTGCTGACAAATTAAATGCACAATCATGTTTGTGTTTTTTCTTTCTTTCTTCCATCCTTTGTAATATCATATTAAATATTAAGGTAGCAGTTTATAATCAATGACTAATGACAAGGGAAAAAAACAGTATACAAAGATGTTCCAGGTGAGGCTTGAACTCAAAACCTCGGCATTGCTCAACAGATACTGTCTTATAAGTACCGCGCGCAGACCAATTGCGCCACTGGAGCACTTTGTAGTTTTAATTTGTTATGCTAGATGTGGATTTTATTCAATACAATCAGTACAGTCATAAGAATTGAAAAAGAAAATCATTTTTGGTGATGAATGATGAGCAACAAAGGAACATGCATGCCAGATGGCACTTGAATAATCTGCCCACGATGATAGAAAAGGTTTAAAAAAAAACAACAACAATGTTATTTTTGTCATATTTTAGCTTCTGTGGTCATTTTTTACAAGCTAAACACTGCAAGACTGTTTTACAGTTGAAGCAAGGATAAAATATCAACTCTAGTGATGAGGCACTTGCTGTAATGACTTCCAACTCAGACGGGACTTAAACCCACAACCACTGGCTTAGGAGAACAGTGCCTTATCCATTATGGCAGTGGTGCTTACTGATGTCCTTATTTAAGACTGATAGGTTTTTAATAGTCAATTATTTATTTTTGAAAAAAAGTGAAGCTGTTTACTGTGTTCTTTGCATTACCAAGTCCAGCAAGAAATGTGCTGGTACTAACCAGAGCTGTCAGTATGGATTATCATGCTATATTGCAGAAAATCAATTTAATGCAACTGCTTTACCAACAGTATGTTAATCTTTTCCATTGCTGTTTTGTTGGCTGACTGAAGGAAGATATGCAGTGCATTTGAACCAAAGCAGATGTGTGCTGACAACTTAAATGCACAATCATGTTTGTGTTTTTTCTTTCTTTCTTCCATCCTTTGTAATATCATATTAAATATTAAGGTAGCAGTTTATAATCAATGACTAATGACATAAGAAAAGGAAAAAAAAACAGTATACAAAAATGCTCCATGTGAGGCTTGAACTCACAACCTCGGCATTGCTCAACAGATTCTGTCTTATAAGTACCGTGCGCTGACTAATTGCGCCACTGGAGCGCTTTTCAGCATTAATTGGTTATGCTAGATGTGGATTTTATTCAATACAATCAGTACAGTCATAAGAATTGAAAAAGAAAATCATTTTTGGTGATGAATGATGAGCAACAAAGGAACATGCATGCCAGATGGCACTTGAATAAGCTGTCCACGGTGATAGAAAAGGTTTAAAAAACAACAACAACAATGTTATCATAATTAATGTCATATTTTAGCTTCTGTGGTCATTTTTTACAAGCTAAACACTGCAAGACTGTTTTACAGTTGAAGCAAGGATAAAATATCAACTCTAGTGATGAGACACTTGCTGTAATGACTTCCAACTCAGACGGGACTTAAACCAACAACCACTGGCTTAGGAGAACAGTGCCTTACCCATTATGCCAGTGGTGCTTACTGATGTCTTTATTTAAGACTGATAGGTTTTTAATAGTCAATTATTTATGTTTGAAAAAAATTGAAGCTGTTTACTTTGTTCTTTGCATTACCAAGTCCTGCAAGAAATGTGCTGGTACTATCCAGAGCTGTCAGTATGGATTATCATGCTATATTGCAGAAAATCAATTTGATGCAACTGCTTTACCAACAGTATGTTAATCTTTTCCATTGCTGTTTTGTTGGCTGACTGAAGGAAGATATGCAGTGCATTTGAACCAAAGCAGATGTGTGCTGACAAATTAAATGCACAATCATGTTTGTGTTTTTTCTTTCTTTCTTCCATCCTTTGTAATATCATATTAAATATTAAGGTAGCAGTTTATAATCAATGACTAATGACAAGGGAAAAAAACAGTATACAAAGATGTTCCAGGTGAGGCTTGAACTCAAAACCTCGGCATTGCTCAACAGATACTGTCTTATAAGTACCGCGCGCAGACCAATTGCGCCACTGGAGCACTTTGTAGTTTTAATTTGTTATGCTAGATGTGGATTTTATTCAATACAATCAGTACAGTCATAAGAATTGAAAAAGAAAATCATTTTTGGTGATGAATGATGAGCAACAAAGGAACATGCATGCCAGATGGCACTTGAATAATCTGCCCACGATGATAGAAAAGGTTTAAAAAAAAACAACAACAATGTTATTTTTGTCATATTTTAGCTTCTGTGGTCATTTTTTACAAGCTAAACACTGCAAGACTGTTTTACAGTTGAAGCAAGGATAAAATATCAACTCTAGTGATGAGGCACTTGCTGTAATGACTTCCAACTCAGACGGGACTTAAACCCACAACCACTGGCTTAGGAGAACAGTGCCTTATCCATTATGGCAGTGGTGCTTACTGATGTCCTTATTTAAGACTGATAGGTTTTTAATAGTCAATTATTTATTTTTGAAAAAAAGTGAAGCTGTTTACTGTGTTCTTTGCATTACCAAGTCCAGCAAGAAATGTGCTGGTACTAACCAGAGCTGTCAGTATGGATTATCATGCTATATTGCAGAAAATCAATTTAATGCAACTGCTTTACCAACAGTATGTTAATCTTTTCCATTGCTGTTTTGTTGGCTGACTGAAGGAAGATATGCAGTGCATTTGAACCAAAGCAGATGTGTGCTGACAACTTAAATGCACAATCATGTTTGTGTTTTTTCTTTCTTTCTTCCATCCTTTGTAATATCATATTAAATATTAAGGTAGCAGTTTATAATCAATGACTAATGACATAAGAAAAGGAAAAAAAAACAGTATACAAAAATGCTCCATGTGAGGCTTGAACTCACAACCTCGGCATTGCTCAACAGATTCTGTCTTATAAGTACCGTGCGCTGACTAATTGCGCCACTGGAGCGCTTTTCAGCATTAATTGGTTATGCTAGATGTGGATTTTATTCAATACAATCAGTACAGTCATAAGAATTGAAAAAGAAAATCATTTTTGGTGATGAATGATGAGCAACAAAGGAACATGCATGCCAGATGGCACTTGAATAAGCTGTCCACGGTGATAGAAAAGGTTTAAAAAACAACAACAACAATGTTATCATAATTAATGTCATATTTTAGCTTCTGTGGTCATTTTTTACAAGCTAAACGCTGCAAGACTGTTTTACAGTTGAAGCAAGGATAAAATATCAACTCTAGTGATGAGACACTTGCTGTAATGACTTCCAACTCAGACGGGACTTAAACCAACAACCACTGGCTTAGGAGAACAGTGCCTTACCCATTATGCCAGTGGTGCTTACTGATGTTCTTATTTAGGACAGTTAGGTTTTTAATAGTCAATTATTTATTTTTGAAAAAAATTGAAGCTGTTAACTGTGTTCTTTGCATTACCAAGTCCAGCAAGAAATGTGCTGGTACTATCCAGAGCTGTCAGTATGGATTATCATGCTATATTGCAGAAAATCAATTTGATGCAACTGCTTTACCAACAGTATGTTAATCTTTTCCATTGCTGTTTTGTTGGCTGACTGAAGGAAGATATGCAGTGCATTTGAACCAAAGCAGATGTGTGCTGACAACTTAAATGCACAATCATGTTTGTGATTTTTCTTTCTTTCTTCCATCCTTTGTAATATCATATTAAATATTAAGGTAGCAGTTTATAATCAATGACTAATGACATAAGAAAAGGAAAAAAAACAGTAAACAAAGATGTTCCAGGTGATGCTTGAACTCAAAACCTCGGCAATGCTCAACAGATACTGTCTTATAAGTACCGCGCGCAGACCAATTGCGCCACTGGAGCACTTTGTAGTTTTAATTTGTCATGCTAGATGTGGATTTTATTCAATACAATCAGTACAGTCATAAGAATTGAAAAAGAAAATCATTTTTGGTGATGAATGATGAGCAACAAAGGAACATGCATGCCAGATGGCACTTGAATAATCTGCCCACGATGATAGAAAAGGTTTAAAAAAAAACAACAACAATGTTATTTTTGTCATATTTTAGCTTCTGTGGTCATTTTTTACAAGCTAAACACTGCAAGACTGTTTTACAGTTGAAGCAAGGATAAAATATCAACTCTAGTGATGAGGCACTTGCTGTAATGACTTCCAACTCAGACGGGACTTAAACCCACAACCACTGGCTTAGGAGAACAGTGCCTTATCCATTATGCCAGTTGTGCTTACTGATGTCCTTATTTAAGACTGATAGGTTTTTAATAGTCAATTATTTATTTTTGAAAAAAAGTGAAGCTGTTTACTGTGTTCTTTGCATTACCAAGTCCAGCAAGAAATGTGCTGGTACTATCCAGAGCTGTCAGTATGGATTATCATGCTATATTGCAGAAAATCAATTTGATGCAACTGCTTTACCAACAGTATGTTAATCTTTTCCATTGCTGTTTTGTTGGCTGACTGAAGGAAGATATGCAGTGCATTTGAACCAAAGCAGATGTGTGCTGACAACTTAAATGCACAATCATGTTTGTGTTTTTTCTTTCTTTCTTCCATCCTTTGTAATATCATATTAAATATTAAGGTAGCAGTTTATAATCAATGACTAATGACATAAGAAAAGGAAAAAAACAATGTACAAAGATGCTCCAGGTGAGGCTTGAACTCACAACCTCAGCATTGCTCAACAGATACTGTCTTATAAGTACCGCGCGCTGACCAATTGCGCCACTGGAGCACTTTGCAGCATTTATTGGTTATGCTAGATGTTGATTTTATTCAATACAATCAGTACAGTCATAAGAATTGAAAAAGAAAATCATTTTTGGTGATGAATGATGAGCAACAAAGGAACATGCATGCTAGATGGCACTTGAATAAGCTGTCCACGGTGATAGAAAAGGTTTAAAAAACAACAACAACAATGTTATCATAATTAATGTCATATTTTAGCTTCTGTGGTCATTTTTTACAAGCTAAACACTGCAAGACTATTTTACAGTTGAAGCAAGGATAAAATATCAACTCTAGTGATGAGACACTTGCTGTAAATAACTTCCAACTCAGACGGGACTTAAACCCACAATCACTGGCTTAGGAGAACAGTGCCTTACCCATTATGCCAGTGGTGCTTACTGATGTCTTTATTTAAGACTGATAGGTTTTTAATAGTCAATTATTTATGTTTGAAAAACATTGAAGCTGTTTACTGTGTTCTTTGCATTACCAAGTCCTGAAAGAAATGTGCTGGTACTATCCAGAGCTCTCAGTATGGATTATCATGCTATATTGCAGAAAATCAATTTGATGCAACTGCTTTACCAACAGTATGTTAATCTTTTCCATTGCTGTTTTGTTGGCTGACTGAAGGAAGATATGCAGTGCATTTGAACCAAAGCAGATGTGTGCTGACAAATTAAATGCACAATCATGTTTGTGTTTTTTCTTTCTTTCTTCCATCCTTTGTAATATCATATTAAATATTAAGGTAGCAGTTTATAATCAATGACTAATGACAAGGGAAAAAAACAGTATACAAAGATGTTCCAGGTGAGGCTTGAACTCAAAACCTCGGCATTGCTCAACAGATACTGTCTTATAAGTACCGCGCGCAGACCAATTGCGCCACTGGAGCACTTTGTAGTTTTAATTTGTTATGCTAGATGTGGATTTTATTCAATACAATCAGTACAGTCATAAGAATTGAAAAAGAAAATCATTTTTGGTGATGAATGATGAGCAACAAAGGAACATGCATGCCAGATGGCACTTGAATAATCTGCCCACGATGATAGAAAAGGTTTAAAAAAAAACAACAACAATGTTATTTTTGTCATATTTTAGCTTCTGTGGTCATTTTTTACAAGCTAAACACTGCAAGACTGTTTTACAGTTGAAGCAAGGATAAAATATCAACTCTAGTGATGAGGCACTTGCTGTAATGACTTCCAACTCAGACGGGACTTAAACCCACAACCACTGGCTTAGGAGAACAGTGCCTTATCCATTATGGCAGTGGTGCTTACTGATGTCCTTATTTAAGACTGATAGGTTTTTAATAGTCAATTATTTATTTTTGAAAAAAAGTGAAGCTGTTTACTGTGTTCTTTGCATTACCAAGTCCAGCAAGAAATGTGCTGGTACTAACCAGAGCTGTCAGTATGGATTATCATGCTATATTGCAGAAAATCAATTTAATGCAACTGCTTTACCAACAGTATGTTAATCTTTTCCATTGCTGTTTTGTTGGCTGACTGAAGGAAGATATGCAGTGCATTTGAACCAAAGCAGATGTGTGCTGACAACTTAAATGCACAATCATGTTTGTGTTTTTTCTTTCTTTCTTCCATCCTTTGTAATATCATATTAAATATTAAGGTAGCAGTTTATAATCAATGACTAATGACATAAGAAAAGGAAAAAAAAACAGTATACAAAAATGCTCCATGTGAGGCTTGAACTCACAACCTCGGCATTGCTCAACAGATTCTGTCTTATAAGTACCGTGCGCTGACTAATTGCGCCACTGGAGCGCTTTTCAGCATTAATTGGTTATGCTAGATGTGGATTTTATTCAATACAATCAGTACAGTCATAAGAATTGAAAAAGAAAATCATTTTTGGTGATGAATGATGAGCAACAAAGGAACATGCATGCCAGATGGCACTTGAATAAGCTGTCCACGGTGATAGAAAAGGTTTAAAAAACAACAACAACAATGTTATCATAATTAATGTCATATTTTAGCTTCTGTGGTCATTTTTTACAAGCTAAACACTGCAAGACTGTTTTACAGTTGAAGCAAGGATAAAATATCAACTCTAGTGATGAGACACTTGCTGTAATGACTTCCAACTCAGACGGGACTTAAACCAACAACCACTGGCTTAGGAGAACAGTGCCTTACCCATTATGCCAGTGGTGCTTACTGATGTCTTTATTTAAGACTGATAGGTTTTTAATAGTCAATTATTTATGTTTGAAAAAAATTGAAGCTGTTTACTTTGTTCTTTGCATTACCAAGTCCTGCAAGAAATGTGCTGGTACTATCCAGAGCTGTCAGTATGGATTATCATGCTATATTGCAGAAAATCAATTTGATGCAACTGCTTTACCAACAGTATGTTAATCTTTTCCATTGCTGTTTTGTTGGCTGACTGAAGGAAGATATGCAGTGCATTTGAACCAAAGCAGATGTGTGCTGACAAATTAAATGCACAATCATGTTTGTGTTTTTTCTTTCTTTCTTCCATCCTTTGTAATATCATATTAAATATTAAGGTAGCAGTTTATAATCAATGACTAATGACAAGGGAAAAAAACAGTATACAAAGATGTTCCAGGTGAGGCTTGAACTCAAAACCTCGGCATTGCTCAACAGATACTGTCTTATAAGTACCGCGCGCAGACCAATTGCGCCACTGGAGCACTTTGTAGTTTTAATTTGTTATGCTAGATGTGGATTTTATTCAATACAATCAGTACAGTCATAAGAATTGAAAAAGAAAATCATTTTTGGTGATGAATGATGAGCAACAAAGGAACATGCATGCCAGATGGCACTTGAATAATCTGCCCACGATGATAGAAAAGGTTTAAAAAAAAACAACAACAATGTTATTTTTGTCATATTTTAGCTTCTGTGGTCATTTTTTACAAGCTAAACACTGCAAGACTGTTTTACAGTTGAAGCAAGGATAAAATATCAACTCTAGTGATGAGGCACTTGCTGTAATGACTTCCAACTCAGACGGGACTTAAACCCACAACCACTGGCTTAGGAGAACAGTGCCTTATCCATTATGGCAGTGGTGCTTACTGATGTCCTTATTTAAGACTGATAGGTTTTTAATAGTCAATTATTTATTTTTGAAAAAAAGTGAAGCTGTTTACTGTGTTCTTTGCATTACCAAGTCCAGCAAGAAATGTGCTGGTACTAACCAGAGCTGTCAGTATGGATTATCATGCTATATTGCAGAAAATCAATTTAATGCAACTGCTTTACCAACAGTATGTTAATCTTTTCCATTGCTGTTTTGTTGGCTGACTGAAGGAAGATATGCAGTGCATTTGAACCAAAGCAGATGTGTGCTGACAACTTAAATGCACAATCATGTTTGTGTTTTTTCTTTCTTTCTTCCATCCTTTGTAATATCATATTAAATATTAAGGTAGCAGTTTATAATCAATGACTAATGACATAAGAAAAGGAAAAAAAAACAGTATACAAAAATGCTCCATGTGAGGCTTGAACTCACAACCTCGGCATTGCTCAACAGATTCTGTCTTATAAGTACCGTGCGCTGACTAATTGCGCCACTGGAGCGCTTTTCAGCATTAATTGGTTATGCTAGATGTGGATTTTATTCAATACAATCAGTACAGTCATAAGAATTGAAAAAGAAA
The DNA here is from genome assembly GCF_028390025.1 of Pseudophryne corroboree. Taxonomy (NCBI): domain Eukaryota; kingdom Metazoa; phylum Chordata; class Amphibia; order Anura; family Myobatrachidae; genus Pseudophryne; species Pseudophryne corroboree. The sequence continues at coordinate 105,821 of NW_026970476.1, read as the reverse complement.
ATCATTTTTGGTGATGAATGATGAGCAACAAAGGAACATGCATGCCAGATGGCACTTGAATAAGCTGTCCACGGTGATAGAAAAGGTTTAAAAAACAACAACAACAATGTTATCATAATTAATGTCATATTTTAGCTTCTGTGGTCATTTTTTACAAGCTAAACGCTGCAAGACTGTTTTACAGTTGAAGCAAGGATAAAATATCAACTCTAGTGATGAGACACTTGCTGTAATGACTTCCAACTCAGACGGGACTTAAACCAACAACCACTGGCTTAGGAGAACAGTGCCTTACCCATTATGCCAGTGGTGCTTACTGATGTTCTTATTTAGGACAGTTAGGTTTTTAATAGTCAATTATTTATTTTTGAAAAAAATTGAAGCTGTTAACTGTGTTCTTTGCATTACCAAGTCCAGCAAGAAATGTGCTGGTACTATCCAGAGCTGTCAGTATGGATTATCATGCTATATTGCAGAAAATCAATTTGATGCAACTGCTTTACCAACAGTATGTTAATCTTTTCCATTGCTGTTTTGTTGGCTGACTGAAGGAAGATATGCAGTGCATTTGAACCAAAGCAGATGTGTGCTGACAACTTAAATGCACAATCATGTTTGTGATTTTTCTTTCTTTCTTCCATCCTTTGTAATATCATATTAAATATTAAGGTAGCAGTTTATAATCAATGACTAATGACATAAGAAAAGGAAAAAAAACAGTGTACAAAGATGCTCCAGGTGAGGCTTGAACTCACAACCTCAGCATTGCTCAACAGATACTGTCTTATAAGTACCGCGCGCTGACCAATTGCGCCACTGGAGCACTTTGCAGCATTTATTGGTTATGCTAGATGTGGATTTTATTCAATACAATCAGTACAGTCATAAGAATTGAAAAAGAAAATCATTTTTGGTGATGAATGATGAGCAACAAAGGAACATGCATGCTAGATGGCACTTGAATAAGCTGTCCACGGTGATAGAAAAGGTTTAAAAACAACAACAACAATGTTATCATAATTAATGTCATATTTTAGCTTCTGTGGTCATTTTTTACAAGCTAAACACTGCAAGACTGTTTTACAGTTGAAGCAAGGATAAAATATCAACTCTAGTGATGAGACACTTGCTGTAAATAACTTCCAACTCAGACGGGACTTAAACCCACAATCACTGGCTTAGGAGAACAGTGCCTTACCCATTATGCCAGTGGTGCTTACTGATGTCTTTATTTAAGACTGATAGGTTTTTAATAGTCAATTATTTATGTTTGAAAAAAATTGAAGCTGTTTACTGTGTTCTTTGCATTACCAAGTCCTGCAAGAAATGTGCTGGTACTATCCAGAGCTGTCAGTATGGATTATCATGCTATATTGCAGAAAATCAATTTGATGCAACTGCTTTAGCAACAGTATGTTAATCTTTTCCATTGCTGTTTTGTTGGCTGACTGAAGGAAGATATGCAGTGCATTTGAACCAAAGCAGATGTGTGCTGACAACTTAAATGCACAATCATGTTTGTGTTTTTTCTTTCTTTCTTCCATCCTTTGTAATATCATATTAAATATTAAGGTAGCAGTTTATAATCAATGACTAATGACAAGGAAAAAAAACAGTATACAAAGATGTTCCAGGTGAGGCTTGAACTCAAAACCTCGGCATTGCTCAACAGATACTGTTTTATAATTACCGCGCGCAGACCAATTGCGCCACTGGAGCACTTTGTAGTTTTAATTTGTTATGCTAGATGTGGATTTTATTCAATACAATCAGTACAGTCATAAGAATTGAAAAAGAAAATCATTTTTGGTGATGAATGATGAGCAACAAAGGAACATGCATGCCAGATGGCACTTGAATAATCTGCCCACGATGATAGAAAAGGTTTAAAAAAAAACAACAACAATGTTATTTTTGTCATATTTTAGCTTCTGTGGTCATTTTTTACAAGCTAAACACTGCAAGACTGTTTTACAGTTGAAGCAAGGATAAAATATCAACTCTAGTGATGAGGCACTTGCTGTAATGACTTCCAACTCAGACGGGACTTAAACCCACAACCACTGGCTTAGGAGAACAGTGCCTTATCCATTATGCCAGTTGTGCTTACTGATGTCCTTATTTAAGACTGATAGGTTTTTAATAGTCAATTATTTATTTTTGAAAAAAAGTGAAGCTGTTTACTGTGTTCTTTGCATTACCAAGTCCAGCAAGAAATGTGCTGGTACTAACCAGAGCTGTCAGTATGGATTATCATGCTATATTGCAGAAAATCAATTTGATGCAACTGCTTTACCAACAGTATGTTAATCTTTTCCATTGTTGTTTTGTTGGCTGACTGAAGGAAGATATGCAGTGCATTTGAACCAAAGCAGATGTGTGCTGACAACTTAAATGCACAATCATGTTTGTGTTTTTTCTTTCTTTCTTCCATCCTTTGTAATATCATATTAAATATTAAGGTAGCAGTTTATAATCAATGACTAATGACATAAGAAAAGGAAAAAAAAACAGTATACAAAAATGCTCCATGTGAGGCTTGAACTCACAACCTCGGCATTGCTCAACAGATACTGTCTTATAAGTACCGTACGCTGACTAATTGTGCCACTGGAGCGCTTTTCAGCATTAATTGGTTATGCTAGATGTGGATTTTATTCAATACAATCAGTATAGTCATAAGAATTGAAAAAGAAAATCATTTTTGGTGATGAATGATGAGCAACAAAGGAACATGCATGCCAGATGGCACTTGAATAAGCTGTCCACGGTGATAGAAAAGGTTTAAAAAACAACAACAACAACAATGTTATCATAACTAATGTCATATTTTAGCTTCTGTGGTAATTTTTTACAAGCTAAACGCTGCAAGACTGTTTTACAGTTGAAGCAAGGATAAAATATCAACTCTAGTGATGAGACACTTGCTGTAATGACTTCCAACTCAGACGGGACTTAAACCAACAACCACTGGCTTAGGAGAACAGTGCCTTACCCATTATGCCAGTGGTGCTTACTGATGTTCTTATTTAGGACAGTTAGGTTTTTAATAGTCAATTATTTATTTTTGAAAAAAATTGAAGCTGTTAACTGTGTTCTTTGCATTACCAAGTCCAGCAAGAAATGTGCTGGTACTATCCAGAGCTGTCAGTATGGATTATCATGCTATATTGCAGAAAATCAATTTGATGCAACTGCTTTACCAACAGTATGTTAATCTTTTCCATTGCTGTTTTGTTGGCTGACTGAAGGAAGATATGCAGTGCATTTGAACCAAAGCAGATGTGTGCTGACAACTTAAATGCACAATCATGTTTGTGATTTTTCTTTCTTTCTTCCATCCTTTGTAATATCATATTAAATATTAAGGTAGCAGTTTATAATCAATGACTAATGTCAAGGGAAAAAAACTGTATACAAAGATGCTCCAGGTGAGGCTTGAACTCACAACCTCAGCATTGCTCAACAGATACTGTCTTATAAGTACCGCGTGCTGACCAATTGCACCACTGGAGCACTTTGCAGCATTCATTGGTTATGCTAGATGTGGATTTTATTCAATACAATCAGTACAGTCATAAGAATTGAAAAAGAAAATCATTTTTTGTGATGAATTATGAGCAACAAATGAACATGCATGTCAGATGGTACTTGAATAAGCTGTCCACGATGATAGAAAAGGTTTAAAAAAAACAACAACAATGTTATCATAATAAATGTCATATTTTAGCTTCTGTGGTCATTTTTTACAAGCTAAACACTGCAAGACTGTTTTACAGTTGAAGCAAGGCTAAAATATCAACTCTAGTGATGAGACACTTGCTGTAATGACTTCCACCCCATATGGGACTTGGACCCCCTGGCTTAGGAGGGCAGTGACTTATCCATTATGCCAGTGGTGCTTACTGATGTCCTTATTGAAGACTGATAGGTTTTTAATAGTCAATTATTTATTTTTGAAAAGAAGTGAAGCTGTTTACTGTGTTCTTTGCATTACCAAGTCCAGCAAGAAATGTGCTGGTACTAACCAGAGCTGTCAGTATGGATTATCATGCTATATTGCAGAAAATCAATTTGATGCAACTGCTTTACCAACAGTATGTTAATCTTTTCCATTGCTGTTTTGTTGGTTGACTAAGCAGTGCATTTGAACCAAAGCAGATGTGTGCTGACAACTTAAATGCACAATCATGTTTGTGTTTTTTCTTTCTTTCTTCTATCCTTTGTAATATCATATTAAATATTAAGGTAGCAGTTTATAATCAATGACTAATGACATAAGAAAAGGAAAAAAAACAATATACAAAGATGCTGCAGGTGAGGCTTGAACTCACAACCTCAGCATTGCTCAACAGATACTGGCTTATAAGTACTGCGCGCTGACCAATTGCGCCACTGGAGCACTTTGCAGCATTAATTGGTTATGCTAGATGTGGATTTTATTCAATACAATCAGAACAGTCATAAGAATTGAAAAAGAAAATCATTTTTGGTGATGAATGATGAGCAACAAAGGAACATGCATGCCAGATGGCACTTGAATAAGCTGTCCACGGTGATAGAAAAGGTTTAAAAAACAACAACATCAATGTTATCATAATTAATGTCATATTTTAGCTTCTGTGGTCATTTTTTACAAGCTAAACACTGCAAGACTGTTTTACAGTTGAAGCAAGACTAAAATATCAACTCTAGTGATGAGACACTTGCTGTAATGACTTCCACCCCATATGGGACTTGGACCCCCTGGCTTAGGAGGGCAGTGACTTATCCATTATGCCAGTGGTGCTTACTGATGTCCTTATTGAAGACTGATAGGTTTTTAATAGTCAATTATTTATTTTTGAAAAAAAGTGAAGCTGTTTACTGTGTTCTTTGCATTACCAAGTCCAGCAAGAAATGTGCTGGTACTATCCAGAGCTGTCAGTATGGATTATTATGCTATATTGCAGAAAATCAATTTGATGCAACTGCTTTACCAACAGTATGTTAATCTTTTCCATTGCTGTTTTGTTGGTTGACTAAGCAGTGCATTTGAACCAAAGCAGATGTGTGCTGACAACTTAAATGCACAATCATGTTTGTGTTTTTTCTTTCTTTCTTCTATCCTTTGTAATATCATATTAAATATCAAGGTAGCAGTTTATAATCAATGACTAATGACAAGGAAAAAAAACAGTATACAAAGATGCTCCAGGTGAGGCTTGAACTCAAAACCTCGGCATTGCTCAACAGATACTGTCTTATAAGAACCACGCGCAGACCAATTGCGCCACTGGAGCACTTTGTAGCATTAATTTGTTATGCTAGATGTGGATTTTATTCAATACAATCAGTACAGTCATAAGAATTGAAAAAGAAAATCATTTTTGGTGATGAATGATGATCAACAAAGGAACATGCATGCCAGATGGCACTTGAATAAGCTGCCCACGGTGATAGAAAAGGTTTAAAAAAAAAACAACAACAATGTTATTTTTGTCATATTTTAGCTTCTGTGGTCATTTTTTACAAGCTAAACACTGCAATACTGTTTTACAGTTGAAGCAAGGATAAAATATCAACTCTAGTGATGAGGCACTTGCTGTAATGACTTTCAACTCAGACGGGACTTAAACCCACAACCACTGGCTTAGGAGAACAGTGCCTTATCCATTATGCCAGTGGTGCTTACTGATGTCCTTATTTAAGACTGATAGGTTTTTAATAGTCAATTATTTATTTTTGAAAAAAAGTGAAGCTGTTTACTGTGTTCTTTGCATTACCAAGTACAGCAAGAAATGTCTTGGTACTAACCAGAGCTGTCAGTATGGATTATCATGCTATGTTGCAGAAAATCAATTTGATGCAACTGCTTTACCAACAGTATGTTAATCTTTTCCATTGCTGTTTTGTTGGCTGACTGAAGGAAGATATGCAGTGCATTTGAACCAAAGCAGATGTGTGCTGACAACTTAAATGCACAATCATGTTTGTGTTTTTTCTTTCTTTCTTCCATCCTTTGTAATATCATATTATTTATTAAGGTAGCAGTTTATAATCAATGACTAATGACATAAGAAAAGGAAAAAAATCAGTATACAAAGATGCTCCAGGTGAGGCTTGAACTCACAACCTCAGCATTGCTCAACAGATACTGTCTTATAAGTACCACGCGCTGACCAATTGCGCCACTGGAGCACTTTGCAGCATTAATTGGTTATGCTAGATGTGGATTTTATTCAATACAATCAGTACAGTCATAAGAATTGAAAAAGAAAATAATTTTTGGTGATGAATGATGAGCAACAAAGGAACATGCATGCCAGATGGCACTTGAATAAGCTGTCCACGGTGATAGAAAAGGTTTAAAAAACAACAACAACAATGTTATAATAATTAATGTCATATTTTAGCTTCTGTGGTCATTTTTTACAAGCTAAACACTGCAAGACTGTTTTACAGTTGAAGCAAGGATAAAATATCAACTCTAGTGATGAGGCACTTGCTGTAATGACTTCCAACTCAGACGGGACTTAAACCCACAACCACTGGCTTAGGAGAACAGTGCCTTATCCATTATGCCAGTGGTGCTTACTGATGTCCTTATTTAAGACTGATAGGTTTTTAATAGTCAATTATTTATTTTTGAAAAAAATTGAAGCTGTTTACTGTGTTCTTTGCATTACCAAGTCCAGCAAGAAATGTGCTGGTACTAACCAGAGCTGTCAGTATGGATTATCATGCTATATTGCAGAAAATCAATTTGATGCAACTGCTTTACCAACAGTATGTTAATCTTTTCCATTGCTGTTTTGTTGGCTGACTGAAGGAAGATATGCAGTGCATTTGAACCAAAGCAGATGTGTGCTGACAACTTAAATGCACAATCATGTTTGTGTTTTTTCTTTCTTTCTTCCATCCTTTGTAATATCATATTAAATATTAAGGGAGCAGTTTATAATCAATGACTAATGACATAAGAAAAGGAAAAAAAACAGTATACAAAGATACTCCAGGTGAGGCTTGAACTCACAACCTCAGCATTGCTCAACAGATACTGTCTTATAAGTACCGCGCGCTGACCAATTGCGCCACTGGAGCACTTTGCAGCATTAATTGGTTATGCTAGATGTGGATTTTATTCAATACAATCAGTCTAGTCATAAGAATTGAAAAAGAAAATCATTTTTGGTGATGAATGATGAGCAACAAAGGAAAATGCATGCCAGATGGCACTTGAATAAGCTATCCACGGTGATAGAAAAGGTTTAAATAACAACAACAACAATGTTATAATAATTAATGTCATATTTTAGCTTCTGTGGTCATTTTTTACAAGCTAAACACTGCAAGACTGTTTTACAGTTGAAGCAAGGATAAAATATCAACTCTAGTGATGAGACACTTGCTGTAAATAACTTCCAACTCAGACGGGACTTAAACCCACAATCACTGGCTTAGGAGAACAGTGCCTTACCCATTATGCCAGTGGTGCTTACTGATGTCTTTATTTAAGACTGATAGGTTTTTAATAGTCAATTATTTATGTTTGAAAAACATTGAAGCTGTTTACTGTGTTCTTTGCATTACCAAGTCCTGAAAGAAATGTGCTGGTACTATCCAGAGCTCTCAGTATGGATTATCATGCTATATTGCAGAAAATCAATTTGATGCAACTGCTTTACCAACAGTATGTTAATCTTTTCCATTGCTGTTTTGTTGGCTGACTGAAGGAAGATATGCAGTGCATTTGAACCAAAGCAGATGTGTGCTGACAAATTAAATGCACAATCATGTTTGTGTTTTTTCTTTCTTTCTTCCATCCTTTGTAATATCATATTAAATATTAAGGTAGCAGTTTATAATCAATGACTAATGACAAGGGAAAAAAACAGTATACAAAGATGTTCCAGGTGAGGCTTGAACTCAAAACCTCGGCATTGCTCAACAGATACTGTCTTATAAGTACCGCGCGCAGACCAATTGCGCCACTGGAGCACTTTGTAGTTTTAATTTGTTATGCTAGATGTGGATTTTATTCAATACAATCAGTACAGTCATAAGAATTGAAAAAGAAAATCATTTTTGGTGATGAATGATGAGCAACAAAGGAACATGCATGCCAGATGGCACTTGAATAATCTGCCCACGATGATAGAAAAGGTTTAAAAAAAAACAACAACAATGTTATTTTTGTCATATTTTAGCTTCTGTGGTCATTTTTTACAAGCTAAACACTGCAAGACTGTTTTACAGTTGAAGCAAGGATAAAATATCAACTCTAGTGATGAGGCACTTGCTGTAATGACTTCCAACTCAGACGGGACTTAAACCCACAACCACTGGCTTAGGAGAACAGTGCCTTATCCATTATGCCAGTTGTGCTTACTGATGTCCTTATTTAAGACTGATAGGTTTTTAATAGTCAATTATTTATTTTTGAAAAAAAGTGAAGCTGTTTACTGTGTTCTTTGCATTACCAAGTCCAGCAAGAAATGTGCTGGTACTAACCAGAGCTGTCAGTATGGATTATCATGCTATATTGCAGAAAATCAATTTGATGCAACTGCTTTACCAACAGTATGTTAATCTTTTCCATTGTTGTTTTGTTGGCTGACTGAAGGAAGATATGCAGTACATTTGAACCAAAGCAGATGTGTGCTGACAACTTAAATGCACAATCATGTTTGTGTTTTTTCTTTCTTTCTTCCATCCTTTGTAATATCATATTAAATATTAAGGTAGCAGTTTATAATCAATGACTAATGACATAAGAAAAGGAAAAAAAAACAGTATACAAAAATGCTCCATGTGAGGCTTGAACTCACAACCTCGGCATTGCTCAACAGATACTGTCTTATAAGTACCGTACGCTGACTAATTGTGCCACTGGAGCGCTTCTCAGCATTAGTTGGTTATGCTAGATGTGGATTTTATTCAATACAATCAGTATAGTCATAAGAATTGAAAAAGAAAATCATTTTTGGTGATGAATGATGAGCAACAAAGGAACATGCATGCCAGATGGCACTTGAATAAGCTGTCCACGGTGATAGAAAAGGTTTAAAAAACAACAACAACAACAATGTTATCATAACTAATGTCATATTTTAGCTTCTGTGGTAATTTTTTACAAGCTAAACGCTGCAAGACTGTTTTACAGTTGAAGCAAGGATAAAATATCAACTCTAGTGATGAGACACTTGCTGTAATGACTTCCAACTCAGACGGGACTTAAACCAACAACCACTGGCTTAGGAGAACAGTGCCTTACCCATTATGCCAGTGGTGCTTACTGATGTTCTTATTTAGGACAGTTAGGTTTTTAATAGTCAATTATTTATTTTTGAAAAAAATTTAAGCTGTTAACTGTGTTCTTTGCATTACCAAGTCCAGCAAGAAATGTGCTGGTACTATCCAGAGCTGTCAGTATGGATTATCATGCTATATTGCAGAAAATCAATTTGATGCAACTGCTTTACCAACAGTATGTTAATCTTTTCCATTGCTGTTTTGTTGGCTGACTGAAGGAAGATATGCAGTGCATTTGAACCAAAGCAGATGTGTGCTGACAACTTAAATGCACAATCATGTTTGTGATTTTTCTTTCTTTCTTCCATCCTTTGTAATATCATATTAAATATTAAGGTAGCAGTTTATAATCAATGACTAATGTCAAGGGAAAAAAACTGTATACAAAGATGCTCCAGGTGAGGCTTGAACTCACAACCTCAGCATTGCTCAACAGATACTGTCTTATAAGTACCGCGTGCTGACCAATTGCACCACTGGAGCACTTTGCAGCATTCATTGGTTATGCTAGATGTGGATTTTATTCAATACAATCAGTACAGTCATAAGAATTGAAAAAGAAAATCATTTTTTGTGATGAATTATGAGCAACAAAGGAACATGCATGCCAGATGGCACTTGAATAAGCTGCCCACGGTGATAGAAAAGGTTTAAAAAAAAACAACAACAATGTTATTTTTGTCATATTTTAGCTTCTGTGGTCATTTTTTTACAAGCTAAACACTGCAATACTGTTTTACAGTTGAAGCAAGGATAAAATATCAACTCTAGTGATGAGGCACTTGCTGTAATGACTTTCAACTCAGACGGGACTTAAACCCACAACCACTGGCTTAGGAGAACAGTGCCTTATCCATTATGCCAGTGGTGCTTACTGATGTCCTTATTTAAGACTGATAGGTTTTTAATAGTCAATTATTTATTTTTGAAAAAAAGTGAAGCTGTTTACTGTGTTCTTTGCATTACCAAGTACAGCAAGAAATGTCTTGGTACTAACCAGAGCTGTCAGTATGGATTATCATGCTATGTTGCAGAAAATCAATTTGATGCAACTGCTTTACCAACAGTATGTTAATCTTTTCCATTGCTGTTTTGTTGGCTGACTGAAGGAAGATATGCAGTGCATTTGAACCAAAGCAGATGTGTGCTGACAACTTAAATGCACAATCATGTTTGTGTTTTTTCTTTCTTTCTTCCATCCTTTGTAATATCATATTATTTATTAAGGTAGCAGTTTATAATCAATGACTAATGACATAAGAAAAGGAAAAAAATCAGTATACAAAGATGCTCCAGGTGAGGCTTGAACTCACAACCTCAGCATTGCTCAACAGATACTGTCTTATAAGTACCACGCGCTGACCAATTGCACCACTGGAGCACTTTGCAGCATTAATTGGTTATGCTAGATGTGGATTTTATTCAATACAATCAGTACAGTCATAAGAATTGAAAAAGAAAATTATTTTTGGTGATGAATGATGAGCAACAAAGGAACATGCATGCCAGATGGCACTTGAATAAGCTGTCCACGGTGATAGGAAAGGTTTAAAAAACAACAACAACAGCAATGTTATCATAATTAATGTCATATTTTAGCTTCTGTGGTAATTTTTTACAAGCTAAACGCTGCAAGACTGTTTTACAGTTGAAGCAAGGATAAAATATCAACTCTAGTGATGAGACACTTGCTGTAATGACTTCCAACTCAGACGGGACTTAAACCCACAACCACTGGCTTAGGAGAACAGTGCCTTACCCATTATGCCAGTGGTGCTTACTGATGTTCTTATTTAGGACAGTTAGGTTTTTAATAGTCAATTATTTATTTTTGAAAAAAATTGAAGCTGTTTACTGTGTTCTTTGCATTACCAAGTCCAGCAAGAAATGTGCTGGTACTATCCAGAGCTGTCAGTATGGATTATCATGCTATATTGCAGAAAATCAATTTGATGCAACTGCTTTACCAACAGTATGTTAATCTTTTCCATTGCTGTTTTGTTGGCTGACTGAAGGAAGATATGCAGTGCATTTGAACCAAAGCAGATGTGTGCTGACAACTTAAATGCACAATCATGTTTGTGTTTTTTCTTTCTTTCTTCCATCCTTTGTAATATCATATTAAATATTAAGGTAGCAGTTTATAATCAATGACTAATGTCAAGGAAAAAAAACAGTATACAAAGATGCTCCAGGTGAGGCTTGAACTCTCAACCTCAGCATTGCTCAACAGATACTGTCTAATAAGTACCGCGTGCTGACCAATTGCACCACTGGAGCACTTTGCAGCATTCATTGGTTATGCTAGATGTGGATTTTATTCAATACAATCAGTACAGTCATAAGAATTGAAAAAGAAAATCATTTTTGGTGATGAATTATGAGCAACAAATGAACATGCATGTCAGATGGTACTTGAATAAGCTGTCCACTGTGATAGAAAAGGTTTTAAAAAAACAACAACAATGTTATCATAATAAATGTCATATTTTAGCTTCTGTGGTCATTTTTTGCAAGCTAAACACTGCAAGACTGTTTTACAGTTGAAGCAAGGCTAATATATCAACTCTAGTGATGAGACACTTGCTGTAATGACTTCCACCCCATATGGGACTTGGACCACCTGGCTTAGGAGGGCAGTGACTTATCCATTATGCCAGTGGTGCTTACTGATGTCCTTATTGAAGACTGATAGGTTTTTAATAGTCAATTATTTATTTTTGAAAAAAAGTGAAGCTGTTTACTGTGTTCTTTGCATTACCAAGTCCAGCAAGAAATGTGCTGGTACTAACCATAGCTGTCAGTATGGATTATCATGCTATATTGCAGAAAATCAATTTGATGCAACTGCTTTACCAACAGTATGTTAATCTTTTCCATTGCTGTTTTGTTGGCTGACTGAAGGAAGATATGCAGTGCATTTGAACCAAAGCAGATGTGTGCTGACAACTTAAATGCACAATCATGTTTGTGTGCTTTCTTTCTTTCTTCCATCCTTTGTAATATCATATTAAATATTAAGGTAGCAGTTTATAATCAATGACTAATGACAAGGAAAAAAAACAGTATACAAAGATGCTCCAGGTGAGGCTTGAACTCAAAACCTTGGCATTGCTCAACAGATACTGTCTTATAAGTACCGCGCGCAGACCAATTGCGCCACTGGAGCACTTTGTAGCATTAATTTGTTATGCTAGATGTGGATTTTATTCAATACAATCAGTACAGTCATAAGAATTGAAAAAGAAAATCATTTTTGGTGATGAATGATGAGCAACAAAGGAACATGCATGCCAGATGGCACTTGAATAAGCTGCCCACGGTGATAGAAAAGGTTTAAAAAAAAACAACAACAATGTTATTTTTGTCATATTTTAGCTTCTGTGGTCATTTTTTACAAGCTAAACACTGCAAGACTGTTTTACAGTTGAAGCAAGGATAAAATATCAACTCTAGTGATGAGGCACTTGCTGTAATGACTTCCAACTCAGACGGGACTTAAACCCACAACCACTGGCTTAGGAGAACAGTGCCTTATCCATTATGGCAGTGGTGCTTACTGATGTCCTTATTTAAGACTGATAGGTTTTTAATAGTCAATTATTTATTTTTGAAAAAAAGTGAAGCTGTTTACTGTGTTCTTTGCATTAACAAGTCCAGCAAGAAATGTGCTGGTACTAACCAGAGCTGTCAGTATGGATTATCATGCTATATTGCAGAAGATCAATTTGATGCAACTGCTTTACCAACAGTATGTTAATCTTTTCCATTGCTGTTTTGTTGGCTGACTGAAGGAAGATATGCAGTGCATTTGAACCAAAGCAGATGTGTGCTGACAACTTAAATGCACAATCATGTTTGTGTGTTTTCTTTCTTTCTTCCATCCTTTGTAATATCATATTAAATATTAAGGTAGCAGTTTATAATCAATGACTAATGACATAAGAAAAGGAAAAAAAAACAGTATACAAAAAAACTCCATGTGAGGCTTGAACTCACAACCTCGGCATTGCTCAACAGATACTGTCTTATAAGTACCGCGCGCTGACCAATTGCGCCACTGGAGCGCTTTGCGGCATTAATTGGTTATGCTAGATGTGGATTTTATTCAATACAATCAGTACAGTCATAAGAATTGAAAAAGAAAATCATTTTTGGTGATGAATGATGAGCAACAAAGTAACATGCATGCCAGATGGCACTTGAATAAGCTGTCCACGGTGATAGAAAAGGTTTAAAAAACAACAACAACAATGTTATCATAATTAATGTCATATTTTAGCTTCTGTGGTAATTTTTTACAAGCTAAACACTGCAAGACTGTTTTACAGTTGAAGCAAGGATAAAATATCAACTCTAGTGATGAGACACTTGCTGTAATGACTTCCAACTCAGACGGGACTTAAACCCACAACCACAGGCTTAGGAGAACAGTGCCTTACCCATTATGCCAGTGGTGCTTACTGATGTTCTTATTTAGGACAGTTAGGTTTTTAATAGTCAATTATTTATTTTTGAAAAAAATTGAAGCTGTTTACTGTGTTCTTTGCATTACCAAGTCCAGCAAGAAATGTGCTGGTACTATCCAGAGCTGTCAGTATGGATTATCATGCTATATTGCAGAAAATCAATTTGATGCAACTGCTTTACCAACAGTATGTTAATCTTTTCCATTGCTGTTTTGTTGGCTGACTGAAGGAAGATATGCAGTGCATTTGAACCAAAGCAGATGTGTGCTGACAACTTAAATGCACAGTCATGTTTGTGTTTTTTCTTTCTTTCTTCCATCCTTTGTAATATCATATTAAATATTAAGGTAGCAGTTTATAATCAATGACTAATGTCAAGGAAAAAAAACAGTATACAAAGATGCTCCAGGTGAGGCTTGAACTCTCAACCTCAGCATTGCTCAACAGATACTGTCTTATAAGTACCGCGTGCTGACCAATTGCACCACTGGAGCACTTTGCAGCATTCGTTGGTTATGCTAGATGTGGATTTTATTCAATACAATCAGTACAGTCATAAGAATTGAAAAAGAAAATCATTTTTGGTGATGAATTATGAGCAACAAATGAACATGCATGTCAGATGGTACTTGAATAAGCTGTCCACGGTGATAGATAAGGTTTAAAAAAAACAACAACAATGTTATCATAATAAATGTCATATTTTAGCTTCTGTGGTCATTTTTTGCAAGCTAAACACTGCAAGACTGTTTTACAGTTGAAGCAAGGCTAAAATATCAACTCTAGTGATGAGACACTTGCTGTAATTAATTCCACCCCATATGGGAATTGGACCCCCTGGCTTAGGAGGGCAGTGACTTATCCATTATGCCAGTGGTGCTTACTGATGTCCTTTTTGAAGACTGATAGGTTTTTAATAGACAATTATTTATTTTTGAAAAAAAGTTAAGCTGTTTACTGTGTTCTTTGCATTACCAAGTCCAGCAAGAAATGTGCTGGTACTAACCAGAGCTGTCAGTATGGATTATCATGCTATATTGCAGAAAATCAATTTGATGCAACTGCTTTACCAACAGTATGTTAATCTTTTCCATTGCTGTTTTGTTGGCTGACTGAAGGAAGATATGCAGTGCATTTGAACCAAAGCAGATGTGTGCTGACAACTTAAATGCGCAATCATGTTTGTGTTTTTTCTTTCTTACTTCCATCCTTTGTAATATCACATTAAATATTAAGGTAGCAGGTAATCAATGACTAATGACATAAGAAAAGAAAAAAAAAACAGTATACAAAGCTGCTCCAGCTGATTCTTGAACTCACAACCTCGGCATTGCTCAACAGATACTGTCTTATAAGTACCGCGCGCTGACCAATTGCGCCACTTTAGCACTTTGCAGCATTAGTTGGTTATGCTAGATGTGGATTTTATTCAATACAATCAGTACAGTCATAAGAATTGAAAAAGAAAATCATTTTTGGTGATGAATTATGAGCAACAAATGAACATGCATGTCAGATGGCACTTGAATAAGCTGTCCACTGTGATAGAAAAGGTTTAAAAAAAACAACAACAATGCTATCATAATTAATGTCATATTTTAGCTTCTGTGGTCATTTTTTTCAAGCTAAACACTGCAAGACTGTTTTACAGTTGAAGCAAGGATAAAATATCAACTCTAGTGATGAGACACTTGCTGTAATGACTTCCAACTCAGACGGGACTTAAACCCACAACCACTGGCTTAGGAGAACAGTGCCTTATCCATTATGCCATTGGTGCTTACTGATGTCTTTATTTAAGACTGATAGGTTTTTAATAGTCAATTATTTATTTTTGAAAAAAATTGAAGCTGTTTACTGTGTTCTTTGCATTACCAAGTCCAGCAAGAAATGTGCTGGTACTAACCAGAGCTGTCAGTATGGATTATCATGCTATATTGCAGAAAATCAATTTGATGCAACTGCTTTACCAACAGTATGTTAATCTTTTCCATTGCTGTTTTGTTGGCTGACTGAAGGAAGATATGCAGTGCATTTGAACCAAAGCAGATGTGTGCTGACAACTTAAATGCACAATCATGTTTGTGTTTTTTCTTTCTTTCTTCCATCCTTTGTAATATCATATTAAATATTAAGGTAGCAGTTTATAATCAATGACTAATGACATAAGAAAAGGAAAAAAAAACAGTATACAAAGATGCTCCAGGTGAGGCTTGAACTCACAACCTCGGCATTGCTCAACAGATACTGTTTTATAGGAACCGCGTGCTGCCCAATTTCACCACTGGAGCACTTTGCAGCATTAACTGGTTATGCTAGACATGGATTTTATTCAATACAATCAGTACAGTCATAAGAATTGAAAAAGAAAACAATTTTTGGTGATGAATGATGAGCAACAAAGGAACATGCATGCCAGATGGCACTTGAATAAGCTGTCCACGGTGATAGAAAAGGTTTAAAAAACAACAACAACAATGTTATCATAATAAATGTCATATTTTAGCTTCTGTGGTCATTTTTTGCAAGCTAAACACTGCAAGACTGTTTTACAGTTGAAGCAAGGATAAAATATCAACTCTAGTGATGAGACACTTGCTGTAATGACTTCCACCCCATATGGGACATGGACCCCCTGGCTTAGGAGGGCAGTGACTTATCCATTATGCCAGTGGTGCTTACTGATGTTCTTATTTAAGACTGTAAGGTTTTTAATAGTCAATTATTTATTTTTGAGCAAAAAGTTAAGCTGTTTACTGTGTTCTTTGCATTACCAAGTCCAGCAAGAAATGTGCTGGTACTAACAAGAGCTGTCAGTATGGATTATCATGCTTATTGCAGAAAATCAATTTGATGCAACTGCTTTACCAACAGTATGTTAATCTTTTCCATTGCTGTTTTGTTGGCTGACTGAAGGAAGATATGCAGTGCATTTGAACCAAAGCAGATGTGTGCTGACAACTTAAATGCACAATCATGTTTGTGTTTTTTCTTTCTTTCTTCCATCCTTTGTAATATTATATTAAATATTAAGGCTACCAGTTTATAATCAATGACAAATGACATAAGAAAAGGGAAAAAAAAAACAGTATACAAAGCTGCTCCAGGTGAGGCTTGAACTCACAACCTCGGAATTGCTCAACAGATACTGTCTTATAAGTACCGTGCGCTGACCAATTGCGCCACTGGAGCACTTAGCAGAAACAGTTGGTTATGCTAAATGTGGATTTTATTCAATACAATCAGTACAGTCATAAGAATTGAAAAATAAAATCATTTTTGGTGATGAATGATGAGCAACAAACGAACGTGCATGCCAGATGGCACTTGAATAAGCTGTCCACGGTGATAGAAAAGGTTTATAAAAAAACAACAACAATGCTATCATAATAAATGTCATTTTTTAGCTTCTGTGGTCATTTTTTACAAGCTAAACACTGCAAGACTGTTTCACAGTTGAAGCAAGGATAAAATATTAACTCTAGTGATGAGACACTTGCTGTAATGACTTCCACCCCAAATGGGACTTGGACCCCCTGGCTTAGGAGGGCAGTGACTTATCCATTATGCCAGTGGTGCTTACTGATGTTCTTATTTAAGACTGTTAGGTTTTTAATAGTCAATTATTTATTTTTGAGGAAAAAGTGAAGCTGTTTACTGTGTTCTTTGCATTACCAAGTCCAGCAAGAAATGTGCTGGTACTATCCAGAGCTGTCAGTATGGATTATCATGCTATATTGCAGAAAATCAATTTGATGCAACTGCTTTACCAACAGTATGTTAATCTTTTCCTTTGCTGTTTTGTTGGCTGGCTGACTGAAGGAAGATATGCAGTGCATTTGAACCAAAGCAGATGTGTGCTGACAACTTAAATGCACAATCATGTTTGTGTTTTTTCTTTCTTTCTTCCATCCTTTGTAATATCATATTAAATATTAAGGTAGCAGTTTATAATCAATGACTAATGACATAAGAAAAGGAAAAAAAAACAGTAGACAAACATGGTCCAGGCGAGGCTTGAACTCAAAACCTCAGCATTGCTCTACAGATACTATCTTATAAGTACCATGCGCGGACCAATTGCACCGCTGGAGCACTTTGCAGCATTGATTTGTTATGCTAGATGTGATACAATCAGTACAGTCATAAGAATTGAAAAAGAAAATCATTTTTGGAGATGAATGATGAGAAACAAAGGAACATGCATGCCAGATGGCACTTGAATAAGCTGTCCACGGTGATAGAAAAGGTTTAAAAAAAACAACAACAATGTTATCATAATAAATGTCATATTTTAGCTTCTGTGGTCATTTTTTGCAAGCTAAACACTGCAAGACTGTTTTACAGTTGAAGCAAGGATAAAATATCAACTCTAGTGATGAGATACTTGCTGTAATGAATTCCACCCCATAGGGGACTTGGACCCCCTGGCTTAGGAGGGCAGTGACTTATCCATTATGCAAGTGGTGCTTACTGATGTTCTTATTTAAGACTGTCAGGTTTTTAATAGTCAATTATTTATTTTTGAGGAAAAAGTGAAGCTGTTTACTGTGTTCTTTGCATTACCAAGTCCAGCAAGAAATGTGCTGGTACTATCCAGAGCTGTCAGTATGGATTATCATGCTATATTGCAGAAAATCAATTTGATGCAACTGCTTTACCAACAGTATGTTAATCTTTTAAATTGCTGTTTTGTTGGCTGACTGAAGGAAGATATGCAGTGCATTTGAACCAAAGCAGATGTGTGCTGACAACTTAAATGCACAATCATGTTTGTGTTATTTCTTTCTTTCTTCCATCCTTTGTAATATCATATTAAATATTAAGGAAGCAGTTTATAATCAATGACTAATGACATAAGACAAGGAAAAAAAAAAACAGTATACAAAGATGCTCCAGGTGAGGCTTGAACTCACAACCTCGGCATTGCTCAACATATACTGTCTTATAAGTACCGCGCGCTGACCAATTGCACCACTGGAGCACTTTGCAGCATTAGTTGGTTTTGCTAGATGTGGATTTTATTCAATACAATCAGTACAGTCATAAGAATTGAAAAAGAAAATAATTTTTGGTGATGAATGATGAGCAACAAAGGAACATGCATGCCAGATGGCACTTGAATAAGCTGTCCACGGTGATAGAAAAGGTTTAAAAAACAACAACAACAATGTTATCATAATTAATGTCATATTTTAGCTTCTGTGGTCATTTTTTGCAAGCTAAACACTGCAAGACTGTTTTACAGTTGAAGCAAGGATAAAATATCAACTCTAGTGATGAGACACTTGCTGTAATGACTTCCAACTCAGACGGGACTTAAACCCACAAGCACTGGCTTAGGAGAACAGTGCCTTATCCATTATGCCAGTGGTGCTTACTGATGTCCTTATTTAAGACTGATAGGTTTTTAATAGTCAATTATTTATTTTTGAGGAAAAAGTGAAGCTGTTTACTGTGTTCTTTGCATTACCAAGTCCAGCAAGAAATGTGCTGGTACTATCCAGAGCTGTCAGTATGGATTATCATGCTATATTGCAGAAAATCAATTTGATGCAACTGCTTTACCAACAGTATGTTAATCTTTTAAATTGCTGTTTTGTTGGCTGACTGAAGGAAGATATGCAGTGCATTTGAACCAAAGCAGATGTGTGCTGACAACTTAAATGCACAATCATGTTTGTGTTTTTTCTTTCTTTATTCCATCCTTTGTAATATCATATTAAATATTAAGGAAGCAGTTTATAATCAATGACTAATGACATAAGAAAAGGAAAAAAAAACAGTATACAAAGATGCTCCAGGTGAGGCTTGAACTCACAACCTCTGCATTGCTCAACAGATTCTGTCTTATAAACACCGCGCGCTGACCAATTGCGCCACTGGAGCTCTTTGCAGCATTAATTGGTTATGCTAGATGTGGATTTTATTCAATACAATCAGTACAGTCATAAGAATTGAAAAAGAAAATCATTTTTGGTGATGAATGATGAGCAACAAAGGAACATGCATGCCAGATGGCACTTGAATAAGCTGTCCACGGTGATAGAAAAGGTTTAAAAAACAACAACAACAATGTTATCATAATTAATGTCATATTTTAGCTTCTGTGGTCACTTTTTACAAGCTAAACACTGCAAGACTGTTTTACAGTTGAAGCAAGGATAAAATATCAACTCTACTGATGAGACACTTGCTGTAATGACTTCCAACTCAGACGGGACTTAAACCCACAACCACTGGCTTAGGAGAACAGTGCCTTATCCATTATGCCAGTGGTGCTCACTGATGTCCCTATTTAAGACTGTTAGGTTTTTAATAGTCAATTATTTATTTTTGAAAAAAAGTGAAGCTGTTTACTGTGTTCTTTGCATTACCAAGTCCAGCAAGAAATGTGCTGGTACTATCCAGAGCTGTCAGTATGGATTATCATGCTATATTGCAGAAAATCAATTTGATGCAACTGCTTTACCAACAGTATGTTAATCTTTTAAATTGCTGTTTTGTTGGCTGACTGAAGGAAGATATGCAGTGCATTTGAACCAAAGCAGATGTGTGCTGACAACTTAAATGCACAATCATGTTTGTGTTTTTTCTTTCTTTCTTCCATCCTTTGTAATATCATATTAAATATTAAGGTAGCAGTTTATAATCAATGACTAATGACATAAGAAAAGGAAAAAAAAAATAGTATACAAAGATGCTCCAGGTGAGGCTTGACCTCACAACCTTGGCATTGCTCAACAGATACTGTCTTATAAGTTTTGCGTGCTGACCAATTGCGCCACTGGAGCACTTTGCAGCATTAATTGGTTATGCTAGATGTGGATTTTATTCAATACAATCAGTACATTCATAAGAATTGAAAAAGAAAATCATTTTTGGTGATGAATGATGAGCAACAAAGGAACATGCATGCCAGATGGCACTTGAATAAGCTGTCCACGGTGATAGAAAAGGTTTAAAAAACAACAACAACAATGTTATCATAATAAATGTCATATTTTAGCTTCTGTGGTCATTTTTTACAAGCTAAACACTGCAAGACTGTTTTACAGTTGAAGCAAGGATAAAATATCAACTCTAGTGATGAGACACTTGCTGTAATGACTTCCAACTCAGACGGGACTTAAACCCACAACCACTGGCTTAGGAGAACAGTGCCTTATCCATTATGCCAGTGGTGCTTACTGATGTCCTTATTTAAGACTGATAGGTTTTTAATAGTCAATTATTTATTTTTGAAAAAAAGTGAAGCTGTTTACTGTGTTCTTTGCATTACCAAGTCCAGCAAGAAATGTGCTGGTACTATCCAGAGCTGTCAGTATGGATTATCATGCTATATTGCAGAAAATCAATTTGATGCAACTGCTTTGCCAACAGTATGTTAATCTTTTCCATTGCTGTTTTGTTGGCTGATTGAAGGAAGATATGCACTGCATTTGAACCAAAGCAGATGTGTGCTGACAACTTAAATGCACAATCATGTTTGTGTTTTTTCTTTATTCCATCCTTTGTAATATCATATTAAATATTAAGGTAGCAGTTTATAATCAATGACTAATGACATAAGAAAAGGAAAAAAAAAATAGTGTACAAAGATACTCAAGGTGAGGCTTGACCTCACAACCTTGGCATTGCTCAACAGATACTGTATTATAAGTTTCACGCGCTGACCAATTGCGCCACTGGAGCACTTTGCAGCATTAATTGGTTATGCTAGATGTGGATTTTATTCAATACAATCAGTACATTCATAAGAATTGAAAAAGAAAATCATTTTTGGTGATGACTGATGAGCAACAAAGGAACATGCATGCCAGATGGCACTTGAATAAGCTGTCCACGGTGATAGAAAAGGTTTTAAAAACAACAACAACAACAACAATGTTATCATAATAAATGTCATATTTTAGCTTCTGTGGTCATTTTTTACAAGCTAAACACTGCAAGACTGTTTTACAGTTGAAGCAAGGATAAAATATCAACTCTAGTGATGAGACACTTGCTGTAATGACTTCCAACTCAGACGGGACTTAAACCCACAACCACTGGCTTAGGAGAACAGTGCCTTATCCATTATGCCAGTGGTGCTTACTGATGTCCTTATTTAAGACTGATAGGTTTTTAATAGTCAATTATTTATTTTTGAAAAAAAGTGAAGCTGTTTACTGTGTTCTTTGCATTACCAAGTCCAGCAAGAAATGTGCTGGTACTATCCAGAGCTGTCAGTATGGATTATCATGCTATATTGCAGAAAATCTATTTGATGCAACTGCTTTACCAACAGTATGTTAATCTTTTCCATTGCTGTTTTGTTGGCTGACTGAAGGAAGATATGCAGTGCATTTGAACCAAAGCAGATGTGTGCTGACAACTTAAATGCACAATCATGTTTTTGTTTTTTCTTTCTTTCTTCCATCCTTTGTAATATCATATTAAATATTAAGGTAGCAGTTTATAATCAATGACTAATGACATAAGAAAAGGAAAAAAAAAACAGTACACAAAGATGCTCCAAGTGAGGCTTGAACTCACAACCTCGGCATTGCTCAACAGATACTGTCTTATAAGTTTCGTGCGCTTACCAATTGTGCCACTGGAGCATTTTGCTGCATTAATTGGTTATGCTAGATGTGGATTTTATTCAATACAATCAGTACATTCATAAGAATTGAAAAAGAAAATCATTTTCAGTGATGAATGATGAGCAACAAAGGAACATGCATGCCAGATGGCACTTGAATAAGCTGTCCACGGTGATAGAAAAGGTTTAAAAAACAACAACAACAACAACAATGTTATCATAATAAATGTCATATTTTAGCTTATGTGGTCATTTTTTACAAGCTAAACACTGCAAGACTGTTTTACAGTTAAAGCAAAGATAAAATATCAACTCTAGTGATGAGACACTTGCTGTAATGACTTCCAACTCAGACGGGACTTAAACCCACAACCACTGGCTTAGGAGAACAGTGCCTTATCCATTATGCCAGTGGTGCTTACTGATGTCATTATTTAAGACTGATAGGTTTTTAATAGTCAATTACTTATTTTTGAAAAAAAGTGAAGCTGTTTACTGTGTTCTTTGCATTACCAAGTCCAGCAAGAAATGTGCTGGTACTATCCAGAGCTGTCAGTATGGATTATCATGCTATATTGCAGAAAATCAATTTGATGCAACTGCTTTACCAACAGTATGTTAATCTTTTCCATTGCTGTTTTGTTGGCTGACTGAAGGAAGATATGCAGTGCATTTGAACCAAAGCAGATGTGTGCTGACAACTTAAATGCACAATCATGTTTGTGTTTTTTCTTTCTTCCATCCTTTGTAATATCATATTAAATATTAAGGTAGCAGTTTATAATCAATGACTAATGACATAAAAAAAGGAAAAAAAAAACATTATACAAAGCTGTTCCAAGTGAGGCTTGAACTCACAACATCGGCATTGCTCAACAGATACTGTCTTATAAGTACCGCGCGCTGACCAATTGCGCCACTGGAGCACTTTGCAGCATTAATTAGTTATGCTAGATGTGGATTTTATTCAATACAATCAGTACAGTCATAAGAATTGAAAAAGAAAATCATTTTTGGTGATGAATGATGAGCAACAAAGGAACATGCATGCCAGATGGCACTTGAATAAGCTGTCCACGGTGATAGAAAAGGTTTAAAAAACAACAGCAACAATGTTATCATAATTAATGTCATATTTTAGCTTCTGTGGTCACTTTTTACAAGCTAAACACTGCAAGACTGTTTTACAGTTGAAGCAAGGATAAAATATCAACTCTACTGATGAGACACTTGCTGTAATGACTTCCAACTCAGACGGGACTTAAACCCACAACCACTGGCTTAGGAGAACAGTGCCTTATCCATTATTCCAGTGGTGCTCACTGATGTCCTTATTTAAGACTGTTAGGTTTTTAATAGTCAATTATTTATTTTTAAAAAAAAGTGAAGCTGTTTACTGTGTTCTTTGCATTACCAAGTCCAGCAAGAAATGTGCTGGTACTATCCAGAGCTGTCAGTATGGATTATCATGCTATATTGCAGAAAATCAATTTGATGCAACTGCTTTACCAACAGTATGTTAATCTTTTCCATTGCTGTTTTGTTGGCTGACTGAAGGAAGATATGCAGTGCATTTGAACCAAAGCAGATGTGTGCTGACAACTTAAATGCACAATCATGTTTGTGTTTTTTCTTTCTTTCTTCCATCCTTTGTAATATCATATTAAATATTAAGGTAGCAGTTTATAATCAATGACTAATGACATAAGAAAAGGAAAAAAAACAGAATACAAAGATGCTCCAGGTGAGGCTTGAACTCACAACCTCGGCATTGCTCAACAAATACTGTCTTATAAGTACCACGCGCTGACCAATTGCGCCACTGGAGCACTTTGCAGCATTAATTGGTTATGCTAGATGTGGATTTTATTCAATACAATCAGTACATTCATAAGAATTGAAAAAGAAAATCATTTTTGGTGATGAATGATGAGCAACAAAGGAACATGCATGCCAGATGGCACTTGAATAAGCTGTCCACAGTGATAGAAAAGGTTTAAAAAACAACAACAACAACAATGTTATCATAATTAATGTCATATTTTAGCTTCTGTGGTCATTTTTTACAAGCTAAACACTGCAAGACTGTTTTACAGTTGAAGCAAGGATAAAATATCAACTCTAGTGATGAGACACTTGCTGTAATGACTTCCAACTTAGACGGGACTTAAACCCACAACCACTGGCTTAGGAGTACAGTGCCTTATCCATTATGCCAGTGGTGCTTACTGATGTCCTTATTTAAGACTGATAGGTTTTTAATAGTCAATTATTTATTTTTGAAAAAAGTGAAGCTGTTTACTGTGTTCTTTGCATTACCAAGTCCAGCAAGAAATGTGCTGGTACTATCCAGAGCTGTCAGTATGGATTATCATGCTATATTGCAGAAAATCAATTTGATGCAACTGCTTTACCAACAGTATGTTAATCTTTTCCATTGCTGTTTTGTTGGCTGACTGAAGGAAGATATGCAGTGCATTTGAACCAAAGCAGATGTGTGCTGACAACTTAAATGCACAATCATGTTTGTGTTTTTTCTTTCTTTCTTCCATCCTTTGTAATATCATATTAAATATTAAGGTAGCAGTTTATAATCAATGACTAATGACATAAGAAAAGGAAAAAAAAATAGTATACAAAGATGCTCCAGGTGAGGCTTGACCTCACAAGCTTGGCATTGCTCAACAGATACTGTATTATAAGTTTCGCGCGCTGACCAATTGCTCCACTGGAGCACTTTGCAGCATTAATTGGTTATGCTAGATGTGGATTTTATTCAATACAATCAGTACATTCATAAGAATTGAAAAAGAAAATCATTTTTGGTGATGAATGATGAGCAACAAAGGAACATGCATGCCAGATGGCACTTGAATAAGCTGTCCACGGTGATAGAAAAGGTTTAAAAAACAACAACAACAATGTTATCATAATAAATGTCATATTTTAGCTTCTGTGGTCATTTTTTACAAGCTAAACACTGCAAGACTGTTTTACAGTTGAAGCAAGGATAAAATATCAACTCCACTGATGAGACACTTGCTGTAATGACTTCCAACTCAGACGGGACTTAAACCCACAACCACTGGCTTAGGAGAACAGTGCCTTATTCATTATGCCAGTGGTGCTTACTGATGTCCTTATTTAAGACTGATAGGGTTTTAATAGTCAATTATTTATTTTTGAAAAAAAATTTAAGCTGTTTACTGTGTTCTTTGCATTACCAAGTCCAGCAAGAAATGTGCTGGTACTATCCAGAGCTGTCAGTATGGATTATCATGCTATATTGCAGAAAATCAATTTGATGCAACTGCTTTACCAACAGTATGTTATTCTTTTCCATTGCTGTTTTGTTGGCTGACTGAAGGAAGATATGCAGTGCATTTGAATCAAAGCAGATGTGTGCTGACAACTTAAATGCACAATCATGTTTGTGTGTTTTCTTTCTTTCTTCCATCCTTTGTAATATCATATTAAATATTAAGGCTACAAGTTTATAATCAATGACTAATGACATTAGAAAAGGAAAAAAAACAGTGTACAAAGATGCTCCAGGTGAGGCTTGAACTCACAACCTTGGCATTGCTCAACAGATACTGTCTTATAAGTACCGCGTGCTGACCTACTGCACCACTGGAGCACTTTGCAACATTGATTGGTTATGCTAGATGTGGATTTTATTCAATGCAATCAGTACAGTCATAAGAATTGAAAAAGAAAATCATTTTTGGTGATGAATGATGAGCAACAAAGGAACATGCATGCCAGATGGTACTTAAATAAGATGTCCACGGTGATAGAAAATGTTTAAAAAAAACAACAACAATGTTATCATAATAAATGTCATTTTTTAGCTTCTGTGGTCATTTTTTGCAAGCTAAACACTGCAAAACTGTTTTACAGTTGAAGCAAGGATAAAATATCAATTCTAGTGATGAGACACTTGCTGTAATGACTTCCACCCCATATGGAACTTGGACCCCCTGTCTTAGGAGGGCAGTGACTTATCCATTATGCCAGTGGTGCTTACTGATGTTCTTATTTAAGACTGATAGGTTTTTAATAGTCAATTATTTATTTTTGAAAAAATGTGAAGCTGTTTACTGTGTTCTTTGCATTACCAAGTCCAGCAAGAAATGTGCTGGTGCTATCCAGAGCTGTCAGTATGGATTATCATGCTATATTGGAGAAAATCAATTTGATGCAACTGCTTTACCAACAGTATGTTAATCTTTTCCATTGCTGTTTTGTTGGCTGACTGAAGGAAGATATGCAGTGCATTTGAACCAAAGCAGATGTGTGCTGACAACTTAAATGCACAATCATGTTTGTGTTTTTTCTTTCTTTCTTCCATCCTTTGTAATATCATATTAAATATTAAGGTAGCAGTTTATAATCAATGACTAATGACATAAGAAAAGGAAAAAAAAACATTATACAAAGATGCTCCAGGTGAGGCTTGACCTCACAACCTTGGCATTGCTCAACAGATACTGTCTTATAAGTTTCGCGCGCTGACCAATTGCGCCACTGGAGCACTTTGCAGCATTAATTGGTTATGCTAGATGTGGATTTTATTCAATACAATCAGTACATTCATAAGAATTGAAAAAGAAAATCATTTATGGTGATGAATGATGAGCAACAAAGGGACATGCATGCCAGATGGCACTTGAATAAGCTGTCCACGGTGATAGAAAAGGTTTAAAAAACAACAACAACAACAATGTTATCATAATAAATGTCATATTTTAGCTTCTGTGGTCATTTTTTACAAGCTAAACACTGCAAGACTGTTTTACAGTTGAAGCAAGGATAAAATATCAACTCTAGTGATGAGACACTTGCTGTAATGACTTCCAACTCAGACGGGACTTAAACCCACAACCACTGGCTTAGGAGAACAGTGCCTTATCCATTATGCCAGTGGTGCTTACTGATGTCCTTAT
The DNA here is from genome assembly GCF_028390025.1 of Pseudophryne corroboree. Taxonomy (NCBI): domain Eukaryota; kingdom Metazoa; phylum Chordata; class Amphibia; order Anura; family Myobatrachidae; genus Pseudophryne; species Pseudophryne corroboree. Next base: position 78,522 of record NW_026970476.1, on the reverse strand, counting down.
TTAAGACTGATAGGTTTTTAATAGTCAATTATTTATTTTTGAAAAAAAGTGAAGCTGTTTACTGTGTTCTTTGCATTACCAAGTCCAGCAAGAAATGTGCTGGTACTATCCAGAGCTGTCAGTATGGATTATCATGCTATATTGCAGAAAATCAATTTGATGCAACTGCTTTACCAGCAGTATGTTAATCTTTTCCATTGCTGTTTTGTTGGCTGACTGAAGGAAGATATGCAGTGCATTTGAACCAAAGCAGATGTGTGCTGACAACTTAAATGCACAATCATGTATGTGTGTTTTCTTTCTTTCTTCCATCCTTTGTAATAGCATATTAAATATTAAGGTAGCAGTTTATAATCAATGACTAATGACATAAAAAAAGGAAAAAAAAAACATTATACAAAGCTGCTCAAGGTGAGGCTTGAACTCACAACCTCGGCATTGCTCAACAGATACTGTATTATAAGTACCGCGCGCTGACCAATTGCGCCACTGGAGCACTTTGCAGCGTTAATTGGTTATGCTAGATGTGGATTTTATTCAATACAATCAGTACAGTCATAAGAATTGAAAAAGAAAATAATTTTTGGTGATGAATGATGAGCAACAAAGGAACATCCATGCCAGATGGCACTTGAATAAGCTGTCCACTGTGATAGAAAAGGTTTAAAAAACAACAACAACAATGTTATCATAATTAATGTCATATTTTAGCTTCTGTGGTCATTTTTTACAAGCTAAACACTGCAGGACTGTTTTACAGTTGAAGCAAGGATAAAATATAAACTCTAGTGATGAGACACTTTCTGTAATGACTTCCAACTCAGACGGGACTTAAACCCACAACCACTGGCTTAGGAGAACAGTGCCTTATCCATTATGCCAGTGGTGCTTACTGATGTCCTTATTTAAGACTGATAGGGTTTTAATAGTCAACTATTTATTTTTGAAAAAAAATTTAAGCTGTTTACTGTGTTCTTTGCATTACCAAGTCCAGCAAGAAATGTGCTGGTACTATCCAGAGCTGTCAGTATGGATTATCATGCTATATTGCAGAAAATCAATTTGATGCAACTGCTTTACCAACAGTATGTTATTCTTTTCCATTGCTGTTTTGTTGGCTGACTGAAGGAAGATATGCAGTGCATTTGAATCAAAGCAGATGTGTGCTGACAACTTAAATGCACAATCATGTTTGTGTGTTTTCTTTCTTTCTTCCATCCTTTGTAATATCATATTAAATATTAAGGCTACAAGTTTATAATCAATGACTAATGACATAAGAAAAGGAAAAAAAACAGTATACAAAGATGCTCCAGGTGAGGCTTGAACTCACAACCTTGACATTGCTCAACAGATACTGTCTTATAAGTACCGCGTGCTGACCAACTGCGCCACTGGAGCACTTTGCAACATTGATTGGTTATGCTAGATGTGGATTTTATTCAATGCAATCAGTACAGTCATAAGAATTGAAAAAGAAAATCATTTTTGGTGATGAATGATGAGCAACAAAGGAACATGCATGCCAGATGGTACTTAAATAAGATGTCCACGGTGATAGAAAATGTTTAAAAAAAAACAACAACAATGTTATCATAATAAATGTCATTTTTTAGCTTCTGTGGTCATTTTTTGCAAGCTAAACACTGCAAGACTGTTTTACAGTCGAAGCAAGGATAAAATATCAATTCTAGTGATGAGACACTTGCTGTAATGACTTCCACCCCATATGGAACTTGGACCCCCTGTCTTAGGAGGGCAGTGACTTATCCATTATGCCAGTGGTGCTTACTGATGTTCTTATTTAAGACTGTTAGGTTTTTAATAGTCAATTATTTATTTTTGAGGAAAAAGTGAAGCTGTTAACTGTGTTCTTTGCATTACCAAGTCCAGCAAGAAATGTGCTGGTACTATCCAGAGCTGTCAGTATGGATTATCATGCTATATTGCAGAAAATCAATTTGATGCAACTGCTTTACCAACAGTATGTTAATCTTTTCAATTGCTGTTTTGTTGGCTGACTGAAGGAAGATATGCAGTGCATTTGAACCAAAGCAGATGTGTGCTGACAACTTAAATGCACAATCATGTTTGTGTTTTTTCTTTCTTTCTTCCATCCTTTGTAATATCATATTAAATATTAAGGTAGCAGTTTATAATCAATGACTAATGACATAAAAAAAGGAAAAAAAAACATTAGACAAAGCTGCTCCAAGTGAGGCTTGAACTCACAACCTCGGCATTGCTCAACAGATACTGTCTTATAAGTACCGCGCGCTGACCAATTGCGCCACTGGAGCACTTTGCAGCATTAATTAGTTATGCTAGATGTGGATTTTATTCAATACAATCAGTACAGTCATAAGAATTGAAAAAGAAAATCATTTTTGGTGATGAATGATGAGCAACAAAGGAACATGCATGCCAGATGGCACTTGAATAAGCTGTCCACGGTGATAGAAAAGGTTTAAAAAACAACAGCAACAATGTTATCATAATTAATGTCATATTTTAGCTTCTGTGGTCACTTTTTACAAGCTAAACACTGCAAGACTGTTTTACAGTTGAAGCAAGGATAAAATATCAACTCTACTGATGAGACACTTGCTGTAATGACTTCCAACTCAGACGGGACTTAAACCCACAACCACTGGCTTAGGAGAACAGTGCCTTATCCATTATTCCAGTGGTGCTCACTGATGTCCTTATTTAAGACTGTTAGGTTTTTAATAGTCAATTATTTATTTTTAAAAAAAAGTGAAGCTGTTTACTGTGTTCTTTGCATTACCAAGTCCAGCAAGAAATGTGCTGGTACTATCCAGAGCTGTCAGTATGGATTATCATGCTATATTGCAGAAAATCAATTTGATGCAACTGCTTTACCAACAGTATGTTATTCTTTTCCATTGCTGTTTTGTTGGCTGACTGAAGGAAGATATGCAGTGCATTTGAATCAAAGCAGATGTGTGCTGACAACTTAAATGCACAATCATGTTTGTGTGTTTTCTTTCTTTCTTCCATCCTTTGTAAAATCATATTAAATATTAAGGCTACAAGTTTATAATCAATGACTAATGACATTAGAAAAGGAAAAAAAACAGTGTACAAAGATGCTCCAGGTGAGGCTTGAACTCACAACCTTGGCATTGCTCAACAGATACTGTCTTATAAGTACCGCGTGCTGACCTACTGCACCACTGGAGCACTTTGCAACATTGATTGGTTATGCTAGATGTGGATTTTATTCAATGCAATCAGTACAGTCATAAGAATTGAAAAAGAAAATCATTTTTGGTGATGAATGATGAGCAACAAAGGAACATGCATGCCAGATGGTACTTAAATAAGATGTCCACGGTGATAGAAAATGTTTAAAAAAAACAACAACAATGTTATCATAATAAATGTCATTTTATAGCTTCTGTGGTCATTTTTTGCAAGCTAAACACTGCAAGACTGTTTTACAGTTGAAGCAAGGATAAAATATCAATTCTAGTGATGAGACACTTGCTGTAATGACTTCCACCCCATATGGAACTTGGACCCCCTGTCTTAGGAGGGCAGTGACTTATCCATTATGCCAGTGGTGCTTACTGATGTTCTTATTTAAGACTGATAGGTTTTTAATAGTCAATTATTTATTTTTGAAAAAATGTGAAGCTGTTTACTGTGTTCTTTGCATTACCAAGTCCAGCAAGAAATGTGCTGGTGCTATCCAGAGCTGTCAGTATGGATTATCATGCTATATTGCAGAAAATCAATTTGATGCAACTGCTTTACCAACAGTATGTTAATCTTTTCCATTGCTGTTTTGTTGGCTGACTGAAGGAAGATATGCAGTGCATTTGAACCAAAGCAGATGTGTGCTGACAACTTAAATGCACAATCATGTTTGTGTTTTTTCTTTCTTTCTTCCATCCTTTGTAATATCATATTAAATATTAAGGTAGCAGTTTATAATCAATGACTAATGACATAAGAAAAGGAAAAAAAAAACATTATACAAAGCTGCTCAAGGTGAGGCTTGAACTCACAACCTCGGCATTGCTCAACAGATACTGTATTATAAGTACCGCGCGCTGACCAATTGCGCCACTGGAGCACTTTGCAGCGTTAATTGGTTATGCTAGATGTGGATTTTATTCAATACAATCAGTACAGTCATAAGAATTGAAAAAGAAAATAATTTTTGGTGATGAATGATGAGCAACAAAGGAACATCCATGCCAGATGGCACTTGAATAAGCTGTCCACTGTGATAGAAAAGGTTTAAAAAACAACAACAACAATGTTATCATAATTAATGTCATATTTTAGCTTCTGTGGTCATTTTTTACAAGCTAAACACTGCAGGACTGTTTTACAGTTGAAGCAAGGATAAAATATAAACTCTAGTGATGAGACACTTTCTGTAATGACTTCCAACTCAGACGGGACTTAAACCCACAACCACTGGCTTAGGAGAACAGTGCCTTATTCATTATGCCAGTGGTGCTTACTGATGTCCTTATTTAAGACTGATAGTGTTTTAATAGTCAACTATTTATTTTTGAAAAAAAATTTAAGCTGTTTACTGTGTTCTTTGCATTACCAAGTCCAGCAAGAAATGTGCTGGTACTATCCAGAGCTGTCAGTATGGATTATCATGCTATATTGCAGAAAATCAATTTGATGCAACTGCTTTACCAACAGTATGTTATTCTTTTCCATTGCTGTTTTGTTGGCTGACTGAAGGAAGATATGCAGTGCATTTGAATCAAAGCAGATGTGTGCTGACAACTTAAATGCACAATCATGTTTGTGTGTTTTCTTTCTTTCTTCCATCCTTTGTAATATCATATTAAATATTAAGGCTACAAGTTTATAATCAATGACTAATGACATAAGAAAAGGAAAAAAAACAGTATACAAAGATGCTCCAGGTGAGGCTTGAACTCACAACCTTGACATTGCTCAACAGATACTGTCTTATAAGTACCGCGTGCTGACCAACTGCGCCACTGGAGCACTTTGCAACATTGATTGGTTATGCTAGATGTGGATTTTATTCAATGCAATCAGTACAGTCATAAGAATTGAAAAAGAAAATCATTTTTGGTGATGAATGATGAGCAACAAAGGAACATGCATGCCAGATGGTACTTAAATAAGATGTCCACGGTGATAGAAAATGTTTAAAAAAAAACAACAACAATGTTATCATAATAAATGTCATTTTTTAGCTTCTGTGGTCATTTTTTGCAAGCTAAACACTGCAAGACTGTTTTACAGTCGAAGCAAGGATAAAATATCAATTCTAGTGATGAGACACTTGCTGTAATGACTTCCACCCCATATGGAACTTGGACCCCCTGTCTTAGGAGGGCAGTGACTTATCCATTATGCCAGTGGTGCTTACTGATGTTCTTATTTAAGACTGTTAGGTTTTTAATAGTCAATTATTTATTTTTGAGGAAAAAGTGAAGCTGTTGACTGTGTTCTTTGCATTACCAAGTCCAGCAAGAAATGTGCTGGTACTATCCAGAGCTGTCAGTATGGATTATCATGCTATATGGCAGAAAATCAATTTGATGCAACTGCTTTACCAACAGTATGTTAATCTTTTCCATTGCTGTTTTGTTGGCTGACTGAAGGAAGATATGCAGTGCATTTGAACCAAAGCAGATGTGTGCTGACAACTTAAATGCACAATCATGTTTGTGTTTTTTCTTTCTTTCTTCCATCCTTTGTAATATCATATTAAATATTAAGGTAGCAGTTTATAATCAATGACTAATGACATAAAAAAAGGAAAAAAAAACATTAGACAAAGCTGCTCCAAGTGAGGCTTGAACTCACAACCTCGGCATTGCTCAACAGATACTGTCTTATAAGTACCGCGCGCTGACCAATTGCGCCACTGGAGCACTTTGCAGCATTAATTGGTTATGCTAGATGTGGATTTTATTCAATACAATCAGTACAGTCATAAGAATTGAAAAAGAAAATCATTTTTGGTGATGAATGATGAGCAACAAAGGCACATGCATGCCAGATGGCACTTGAATAAGCTGTCCACTGTGATAGAAAAGGTTTAAAAAACAACAACAACAATGTTATCCTAATTAATGTCATATTTAAGCTTCTGTGGTCATTTTTTACAAGCTAAACACTGCAAGACTGTTTTACAGTTGAAGCAAGGATAAAATATCAACTCTAGTGATGAGACACTTGCTGTAATGACTTCCAACTCAGACGGGACTTAAACCCACAACCACTGGCTTAGGAGAACAGTGCCTTATCCATTATGCCAGTGGTGCTTACTGATGTCCTTATTTAAGACTGTTAGGTTTTTAATAGTCAATTATTTATTTTTGAAAAAAAGTGAAGCTGTTTACTGTGTTCTTTGCATTACCAAGTCCAGCAAGAAATGTGCTGGTACTATCCAGAGCTGTAAGTATGGATTATCATGCTATATTGCAGAAAATCAATTTGATGCAACTGCTTTACCAACAGTATGTTAATCTTTTCCATTGCTGTTTTGTTGGCTGACTGAAGGAAGATATGCCGTGCATTTGAACCAAAGCAGATGTGTGCTGACAACTTAAATGCACAATCATTAGAGATGAGCGGGTTCGGTTCCTCGGAATCCGAACCCGCCCGAACTTCAGCTTTTTTTACACGGATCCGAGCGACTCGGATCTTCCCGCCTTGCTCGGTTAACCCGAGCGCGCCCGAACGTCATCATGACGCTGTCGGATTCTCGCGAGGCACGGATTCTATCGCGAGACTCGGATTCTATATAAGGAGCCGCGCGTCGCCGCCATTTTCACACGTGCATTGAGATTGATAGGGAGAGGACGTGGCTGGCGTCCTCTCCATTTAGATTATAAGAGAGAGAGATTTACTGGAGCTTAGGAGTAGGAGGAGTACTGTAGAAGTGTAGAGAGTGCAGAGAGTTTACTAGTGAGTGACCACCAGACAGTGCAGTTTATTTAATATATCCGTTCTCTGCCTGAAAAAAGCGATACACACAGTGACTCAGTCACATACCATATCTGTGTGCACTGCTCAGGCTCAGCCCAGTGTGCTGCATCATCTATATATATTATATATCTGTCTGACTGCTCAGCTCACACAGCTTATAATTGTGGGGGAGACTGGGGAGCACTGCAGTGCCAGTTATAGGTTATAGCAGGAGCCAGGAGTACATAATATTATATAGTGAGTGACCACCAGACAGTGCAGTTTATTTAATATATCCGTTCTCTGCCTGAAAAAAGTGATACACACAGTGACTCAGTCACATACCATATCTGTGTGCACTGCTCAGGCTCAGCCCAGTGTGCTGCATCATCTATATATATTATATATCTGTCTGACTGCTCAGCTCACACAGCTTATAATTGTGGGGGAGACTGGGGAGCACTGCAGTGCCAGTTATAGGTTATAGCAGGAGCCAGGAGTACATAATATTATATAGTGAGTGACCACCAGACAGTGCAGTTTATTTAATATATCCGTTCTCTGCCTGAAAAAAGCGATACACACAGTGACTCAGTCACATACCATATCTGTGTGCACTGCTCAGGCTCAGCCCAGTGTGCTGCATCATCTATATATATTATATATCTGTCTGACTGCTCAGCTCACACAGCTTATAATTGTGGGGGAGACTGGGGAGCACTGCAGTGCCAGTTATAGGTTATAGCAGGAGCCAGGAGTACATAATATTATATTAAAATTAAACAGTGCACACTTTTGCTGCAGGAGTGCCACTACCAGTGTGACTGACCAGTGACCTGACCACACTGACCACCAGTATAGTTAGTAGTATACTTATATTGTGATTGCCTGAAAAAGTTAAACACTCGTCGTGTGACTTCACTTGTGTGTTGTTGTTTTTTTTATTCTATAAAAATAAAACTCATTCTGCTGACAGACAGTGTCCAGCAGGTCCGTCATTATATAATATATAATATATACCTGTCCGGCTGCAGTAGTGATATATATATATTTTTTATATCATTTATCATCCAGTCGCAGCAGACACAGTACGGTAGTTCACGGCTGTGGCTACCTCTGTGTCTGCACTCGGCAGGCAGTCCGTCCATAATTGTATACCACCTAACCGTGGTTTTTTTTTCTTCTTTATACATACATACTACTACGACATCTCTTTATCAACCAGTCTATATTAGCAGCAGACACAGTACAGTACGGTAGTTCACGGCTGTGGCTACCTCTGTGTCTGCACTCGGCAGGCAGTCCGTCCATAATTGTATACCACCTAACCGTGGTTTTTTTTTCTTTCTTCTTTATACATACATAGTTACATAGACATCTCTTTATCAACCAGTCTATATTAGCAGCAGACACAGTACAGTACGGTAGTTCACGGCTGTGGCTACCTCTGTGTCTGCACTCGGCAGGCAGTCCGTCCATAATTGTATACCACCTAACCGTGGTTTTTTTTTCTTTCTTCTTTATACATACATAGTTACATAGACATCTCTTTATCAACCAGTCTATATTAGCAGCAGACACAGTACAGTACGGTAGTTCACGGCTGTGGCTACCTCTGTGTCTGCACTCGGCAGGCAGTCCGTCCATAATTGTATACCACCTAACCGTGTTTTTTTTTTCTTTCTTCTTTATACATACATACTACTACGACATCTCTTTATCAACCAGTCTATATTATTAGCAGCAGACACAGTACAGTACGGTAGTTCACGGCTGTGGCTACCTCTGTGTCTGCACTCGGCAGGCAGTCCGTCCATAATTGTATACCACCTAACCGTGGGTTTTTTTTCTTTCTTCTTTATACATACATAGTTACATAGACATCTCTTTATCAACCAGTCTATATTAGCAGCAGACACAGTACAGTACGGTAGTTCACGGCTGTGGCTACCTCTGTGTCTGCACTCGGCAGGCAGTCCATAATTGTATACTAGTATCCATCTCCATTGTTTACCTGAGGTGCCTTTTAGTTGTGCCTATTAAAATATGGAGAACAAAAATGTTGAGGTTCCAAAATTAGGGAAAGATCAAGATCCACTTCCACCTCGTGCTGAAGCTGCTGCCACTAGTCATGGCCGAGACGATGAAATGCCAGCAACGTCGTCTGCCAAGGCCGATGCCCAATGTCATAGTACAGAGCATGTCAAATCCAAAACACCAAATATCAGAAAAAAAAGGACTCCAAAACCTAAAATAAAATTGTCGGAGGAGAAGCGTAAACTTGCCAATATGCCATTTACGACACGGAGTGGCAAGGAACGGCTGAGGCCCTGGCCTATGTTCATGGCTAGTGGTTCAGCTTCACATGAGGATGGAAGCACTCAGCCTCTCGCTAGAAAAATGAAAAGACTCAAGCTGGCAAAAGCAGCACAGCAAAGAACTGTGCATTCTTCGAAATCCCAAATCCACAAGGAGAGTCCAATTGTGTCGGTTGCGATGCCTGACCTTCCCAACACTGGACGTGAAGAGCATGCGCCTTCCACCATTTGCACGCCCCCTGCAAGTGCTGGAAGGAGCACCCGCAGTCCAGTTCCTGATAGTCAGATTGAAGATGTCAGTGTTGAAGTACACCAGGATGAGGAGGATATGGGTGTTGCTGGCGCTGGGGAGGAAATTGACCAGGAGGATTCTGATGGTGAGGTGGTTTGTTTAAGTCAGGCACCCAGGGAGACACCTGTTGTCCGTGGGAGGAATATGGCCGTTGACATGCCAGGTGAAAATACCAAAAAAATCAGCTCTTCGGTGTGGAGGTATTTCACCAGAAATGCGGACAACAGGTGTCAAGCCGTGTGTTCCCTTTGTCAAGCTGTAATAAGTAGGGGTAAGGACGTTAACCACCTCGGAACATCCTCCCTTATACGTCACCTGCAGCGCATTCATAATAAGTCAGTGACAAGTTCAAAAACTTTGGGTGACAGCGGAAGCAGTCCACTGACCAGTAAATCCCTTCCTCTTGTAACCAAGCTCACGCAAACCACCCCACCAACTCCCTCAGTGTCAATTTCCTCCTTCCCCAGGAATGCCAATAGTCCTGCAGGCCATGTCACTGGCAATTCTGACGAGTCCTCTCCTGCCTGGGATTCCTCCGATGCATCCTTGCGTGTAACGCCTACTGCTGCTGGCGCTGCTGTTGTTGCTGCTGGGAGTCGATGGTCATCCCAGAGGGGAAGTCGGAAGCCCACTTGTACTACTTCCAGTAAGCAATTGACTGTTCAACAGTCCTTTGCGAGGAAGATGAAATATCACAGCAGTCATCCTGCTGCAAAGCGGATAACTGAGGCCTTGACAACTATGTTGGTGTTAGACGTGCGTCCGGTATCCGCCGTTAGTTCACAGGGAACTAGACAATTTATTGAGGCAGTGTGCCCCCGTTACCAAATACCATCTAGGTTCCACTTCTCTAGGCAGGCGATACCGAGAATGTACACGGACGTCAGAAAAAGACTCACCAGTGTCCTAAAAAATGCAGTTGTACCCAATGTCCACTTAACCACGGACATGTGGACAAGTGGAGCAGGGCAGGGTCAGGACTATATGACTGTGACAGCCCACTGGGTAGATGTATGGACTCCCGCCGCAAGAACAGCAGCGGCGGCACCAGTAGCAGCATCTCGCATCTCTTTCCTAGGCAGGCTACGCTTTGTATCACCGCTTTCCAGAATACGCACACAGCTGAAAACCTCTTACGGCAACTGAGGAAGATCATCGCGGAATGGCTTACCCCAATTGGACTCTCCTGTGGATTTGTGGCATCGGACAACGCCAGCAATATTGTGTGTGCATTAAATATGGGCAAATTCCAGCACGTCCAATGTTTTGCACATACCTTGAATTTGGTGGTGCAGAATTTTTTAAAAAACGACAGGGGCGTGCAAGAGATGCTGTCGGTGGCCAGAAGAATTGCGGGACACTTTCGGCGTACAGGCACCACGTACAGAAGACTGGAGCACCACCAAAAACTACTGAACCTGCCCTGCCATCATCTGAAGCAAGAAGTGGTAACGAGGTGGAATTCAACCCTCTATATGCTTCAGAGGTTGGAGGAGCAGCAAAAGGCCATTCAAGCCTATACAATTGAGCACGATATAGTAGGTGGAATGCACCTGTCTCAAGCGCAGTGGAGAATGATTTCAACGTTGTGCAAGGTTCTGATGCCCTTTGAACTTGCCACACGTGAAGTCAGTTCAGACACTGCCAGCCTGAGTCAGGTCATTCCCCTCATCAGGCTTTTGCAGAAGAAGCTGGAGACATTGAAGGAGGAGCTAACACGGAGCGATTCCGCTAGGCATGTGGGACTTGTGGATGGAGCCCTTAATTCGCTTAACAAGGATTCACGGGTGGTCAATCTGTTGAAATCAGAGCACTACATTTTGGCCACCGTGCTCGATCCTAGATTTAAAGCCTACCTTGGATCTCTCTTTCCGGCAGACACAAGTCTGCAGGGGTTGAAAGACCTGCTGGTGACAAAATTGTCAAGTCAAGCGGAACGCGACCTGTCAACATCTCCTCCTTCACATTCTCCCGCAACTGGGGGTGCGAGGAAAAGGCTCAGAATTCCGAGCCCACCCGCTGGCGGTGATGCAGGGCAGTCTGGAGCGACTGCTGATGCTGACATCTGGTCCGGACTGAAGGACCTGACAACGATTACGGACATGTCGTCTACTGTCACTGCATATGATTCTCTCAACATTGATAGAATGGTGGAGGATTATATGAGTGACCGCATCCAAGTAGGCACGTCACACAGTCCGTACTTATACTGGCAGGAAAAAGAGGCAATTTGGAGGCCCTTGCACAAACTGGCTTTATTCTACCTAAGTTGCCCTCCCACAAGTGTGTACTCCGAAAGAGTGTTTAGTGCCGCCGCTCACCTTGTCAGCAATCGGCGTACGAGGTTACATCCAGAAAATGTGGAGAAGATGATGTTCATTAAAATGAATTATAATCAATTCCTCCGCGGAGACATTGACCAGCAGCAATTGCCTCCACAAAGTACACAGGGAGCTGAGATGGTGGATTCCAGTGGGGACGAATTGATAATCTGTGAGGAGGGGGATGTACACGGTGATATATCGGAGGGTGATGATGAGGTGGACATCTTGCCTCTGTAGAGCCAGTTTGTGCAAGGAGAGATTAATTGCTTCTTTTTTGGGGGGGGTCCAAACCAACCCGTCATATCAGTCACAGTCGTGTGGCAGACCCTGTCACTGAAATGATGGGTTGGTTAAAGTGTGCATGTCCTGTTTTGTTTATACAACATAAGGGTGGGTGGGAGGGCCCAAGGACAATTCCATCATGCACCTCTTTTTTCTTTTCTTTTTCTTTGCATCATGTGCTGATTGGGGAGGGTTTTTTGGAAGAGACATCCTGCGTGACACTGCAGTGCCACTCCTAAATGGGCCCGGTGTTTGTGTCGGCCACTAGGGTCGCTAATCTTACTCACACAGTCAGCTACCTCATTGCGCCTCTTTTTTTCTTTGCGTCATGTGCTGTTTGGGGAGGGTTTTTTGGAAGGGACATCCTGCGTGACACTGCAGTGCCACTCCTAGATGGGCCCGGTGTTTGTGTCGGCCACTAGGGTCGCTAATCTTACTCACACAGCTACCTCATTGCGCCTCTTTTTTTCTTTGCGTCATGTGCTGTTTGGGGAGGGTTTTTTGGAAGGGACATCCTGCGTGACACTGCAGTGCCACTCCTAGATGGGCCCGGTGTTTGTGTCGGCCACTAGGGTCGCTAATCTTACTCACACAGCTACCTCATTGCGCCTCTTTTTTTCTTTGCGTCATGTGCTGTTTGGGGAGGGTTTTTTGGAAGGGCCATCCTGCGTGACACTGCAGTGCCACTCCTAGATGGGCCCGGTGTTTGTGTCGGCCACTAGGGTCGCTAATCTTACTCACACAGCTACCTCATTGCGCCTCTTTTTTTCTTTGCGTCATGTGCTGTTTGGGGAGGGTTTTTTGGAAGGGACATCCTGCGTGACACTGCAGTGCCACTCCTAGATGGGCCCGGTGTTTGTGTCGGCCACTAGGGTCGCTTATCTTACTCACACAGCGACCTCGGTGCAAATTTTAGGACTAAAAATAATATTATGAGGTGTGAGGTATTCAGAATAGACTGAAAATGAGTGTAAATTATGGTTTTTGAGGTTAATAATACTTTGGGATCAAAATGACCCCCAAATTCTATGATTTAAGCTGTTTTTTAGTGTTTTTTTAAAAAAACACCCGAATCCAAAACACACCCGAATCCGACAAAAAAAATTCGGTGAGGTTTTGCCAAAACGCGTTCGAACCCAAAACACGGCCGCGGAACCGAACCCAAAACCAAAACACAAAACCCGAAAAATTTCAGGCGCTCATCTCTAACAATCATGTTTGTGTTTTTTCTTTCTTTCTTCCATCCTTTGTAATATCATATTAAATATTAAGGTAGCAGTTTATAATCAATGACTAATGACATAAGATGCTCCAGGTGAGGCTTGAACTTACAACCTCGGCATTGCTCAACAGATACTGTCTTATAAGTACCTCATGCTGACCAATTGCGCCACTGGAGCTCTTTGCAGCATTGATTGGTTATGCTAGATGTGGATTTTATTCAATACAATCAGTACAGTCATAAGAATTGAAAAAGAAAATCATTTTTGGTTATGAATGATGAGCAACAAAGGAACATGCATGCCAGATGGCACTTGAATAAGCTGTCCACGGTGATAGAAAAGGTTTAAAAAACAACAACAACAATGTTATCATAATTAATGTCATATTTTAGCTTCTGTGGTCATTTTTTACAAGCTAAATACTGCAAGACTGTTTTACAGTTGAAGCAAGGATAAAATATCAACTCTAGTGATGAGACACTTGCTGTAATGACTTCCAACTCAGATGGGACTTAAACCCACAACCACTGGCTTAGGAGTACAGTGCCTTATCCATTGTGCCAGTGGTGCTCACTGATGTCCTAATTTAAGACTGTTAGGTTTTTAATAGTCAATTATTTATTTTTGATGAAAAAGTGAAGCTGTTTACTGTGTTCTTTGCATTACCAAGTCCAGCAAGAAATGTGCTGGTACTATCCAGAGCTGTCAGTATGGATTATCATGCTATATTGCAGAAAATCAATTTGATGCAACTGCTTTACCAACAGTATGTTAATCTTTTCCATTGCTGTTTTGTTGGCTGACTGAAGGAAGATATGCAATGCATTTGAACCAAAGCAGATGTGTGCTGACAACTTAAATGCACAATCATGTTTGTGTTTTTTCTTTCTTTCATTCTTTCTTTCTTTCTTTCTTTCTTTCTTTCTTTCTTCCATCCTTTGTAATATCATATTAAATATTAAGGTAGCAGTTTATAATCAATGACTAATGACATAAAAAAAAGGAAAAAAAAACATTATACAAAGCTGCTCCAGGTGAGGCTTGAACTCACAACCTCGGCATTGCTCAACAGATACTGTTTTATAAGTACCGCGCGCTGACCAATTGCGCCACTGGAGCACTTTGCAGCATTAATTGGTTATTCTAGATGTGTATTTTATTCAATACAATCAGTACAGTCATAAGAATTGAAAAAGAAAATAATTTTTGGTGATGAATGATGAGCAACAAAGGAACATGCATGCCAGATGGCACTTGAATAAGCTGTCCACTGTGATAGAAAAGGTTTAAAAAACAACAACAACAACAATGTTATCATAATTAATGTCATATTTTAGCTTCCGTGGTCATTTTTTACAAGTTAAACACTGCAAGACTGTTTTACAGTTGAAGCAAGGATAAAATATAAACTCTAGTGATGAGACACTTGCTGTAATGACTTCCAACTCATACGGGACTTAAACCCACAACCACTGGCTTAGGAGAACAGTGCCTTATCCATTATGCCAGTGGTGCTTACTGATGTCCTTATTTAAGACTGATAGGTTTTTAATAGTCAATTATTTATTTTTGGGGAAAAATTGAAGCTGTTTACTGTGTTCTTTGCATTACCAAGTCCAGCAAGAAATGTGCTGGTACTATCCAGAGCTGTCAGTATAGATTATCATGCTATATTGCAGAAAATCAATTTGATGCAACTGCTTTACCAACAGTATGTTAATCTTTTCCATTGCTGTTTTGTTAGCTGACTGAAGGAAGATATGCAGTGCATTTGAACCAAAGCAGATGTGTGCTGACAACTTAAATGCACAATCATGTTTGTGTTTTTTCTTTCTTTCTTCCATCCTTTGTAATATCATATTAAATATTAAGGTAGCAGTTTATAATCAATGACTAATGACATAAGAAAAGGAAAAAAAACAGTATACAAAGATGCTCCAGGTGAGGCTTGACCTCACAACCTTGGCATTGCTTAACAGATACTGTCTTATAAGTTTCACGTGCTGACCAATTGCGCCACTGGAGCACTTTGCAGCATTAATTGGTTATGCTAGATGTGGATTTTATTCAATACAATCAGTACATTCGTAAGAATTGAAAAAGAAAATCATTTTTGGTGATGAATGATGAGCAACAAAGGAACATGCATGCCAGATGGCACTTGAATAAGCTGTCCACGGTGATAGAAAAGGTTTAAAAAACAACAACAACAATGTTATCATAATAAATGTCATATTTTAGCTTCTGTGGTCATTTTTTACAAGCTAAACACTGCAAGACTGTTTTACAGTTGAAGCAAGGATAAAATATCAACTCTAGTGATGAGACACTTGCTGTAATGACTTCCAACTCAGACGGGACTTAAACCCACAACCACTGGCTTAGGAGAACAGTGCCTTATCCGTTATGCCAGTGGTGCTTACTGATGTACTTATTTAAGACTGATAGGTTTTTAATAGTCAATTATTTATTTTTGAAAAAAAGTGAAGCTGTTTACTGTGTTCTTTGCATTACCAAGTCCAGCAAGAAATGTGCTGGTACTATCCAGAGCTGTCAGTATGGATTATCATGCTATATTGCAGAAAATCAATTTGATGCAACTGCTTTACCAACAGTATGTTAATCTTTTCCATTGCTGTTTTGTTGGCTGACTGAAGGAAGATATGCAATGCATTTGAACCAAAGCAGATGTGTGCTGACAACTTAAATGCACAATCATGTTTGTGTTTTTTCTTTCTTTCTTTCTTTCTTTCTTTCTTTCTTTCTTTCTTTCTTCCATCCTTTGTAATATCATATTAAATATTAAGGTAGCAGTTTATAATCAATGACTAATAACATAAAAAAAGGAAAAAAAACATTATACAAAGCTGCTCCAGGTGAGGCTTGAACTCACAACCTCGGCATTGCTCAACAGATACTGTATTATAAGTACCGCGCGCTGACCAATTGCACCACTGGAGCACTTTCTAGCATTAATTGGTTATGCTAGATGTGGATTTTATTCAATACAATCAGTACAGTCATAAGAATTGAAAAAGAAAATCATTTTTGGTGATGAATGATGAGCAACAAAGGAACATGCATGCCAGATGGCACTTGAATAAGCTGTCCACTGTGATAGAAAAGGTTTAAAAAACAACATCAACAATGTTATCATAATTAATGTCATATTTTAGCTTCTGTGGTCATTTTTTACAAGCTAAACACTGCAGGACTGTTTTACAGTTGAAGCAAGGATAAAATATAAACTCTAGTGATGAGACACTTGCTGTAATGACTTCCAACTCAGACGGGACTTAAACCCACAACCACTGGCTTAGGAGAACAGTGCCTTATTCATTATGCCAGTGGTGCTTACTGATGTCCTTATTTAAGACTGATAGGGTTTTAATAGTCAATTATTTATTTTTGAAAAAAAATTGAAGCTGTTTACTGTGTTCTTTGCATTACCAAGTCCAGCAAGAAATGTGCTGGTACTATCCAGAGCTGTCAGTATGGATTATCATGCTATATTGCAGAAAATCAATTTGATGCAACTGCTTTACCAACAGTATGTTATTCTTTTCCATTGCTGTTTTGTTGGCTGACTGAAGGAAGATATGCAGTGCATTTGAATCAAGGCAGATGTGTGCTGACAACTTAAATGCACAATCATGTTTGTGTGTTTTCTTTCTTTCTTCCATCCTTTGTAATATCATATTAAATATTAAGGCTACAAGTTTATAATCAATGACTAATGACATAAGAAAAGGAAAAAAAACAGTATACAAAGATGCTCCAGGTGAGGCTTGAACTCACAACCTTGGCATTGCTCAACAGATACTGTCTTATAAGTACCGCGTGCTGACCAACTGCGCCACTGGAGCACTTTGCAACATTGATTGGTTATGCTAGATGTGGATTTTATTCAATGCAATCAGTACAGTCATAAGAATTGAAAAAGAAAATCATTTTTGGTGATGAATGATGAGCATCAAAGGAACATGCATGCCAGATGGTACTTAAATAAGATGTCCACGGTGATAGAAAATGTTTAAAAAAAACAACAACAATGTTATCATAATAAATGTCATATTTTAGCTTCTGTGGTCATTTTTTGCAAGCTAAACACTGCAAGACTGTTTTACAGTCGAAGCAAGGATAAAATATCAATTCTAGTGATGAGACACTTGCTGTAATGACTTCCACCCCATATGGAACTTGGACCCCCTGTCTTAGGAGGGCAGTGACTTAACCATTATGCCAGTGGTGCTTACTGATGTTCTTATTTAAGACTGTTAGGTTTTTAATAGTCAATTATTTATTTTTGAGGAAAAAGTGAAGCTGTTGACTGTGTTCTTTGCATTACCAAGTCCAGCAAGAAATGTGCTGGTACTATCCAGAGCTGTCAGTATGGATTATCATGCTATATTGCAGAAAATCAATTTGATGCAACTGCTTTACCAACAGTATGTTAATCTTTTCCATTGCTGTTTTGTTGGCTGACTGAAGGAAGATATGCAGTGCATTTGAACCAAAGCAGATGTGTGCTGACAACTTAAATGCACAATCATGTTTGTGTTTTTTCTTTCTTTCTTCCATCCTTTGTAATATCATATTAAATATTAAGGTAGCAGTTTATAATCAATGACTAATGACTTAAGAAAAGGAAAAAAAAACAGTATACAAATATGCTTCAGGTGAGGCTTGAACTCACAACCTCGGCATTGCTCAACAGATACTGTATTATAAATACCGCGCGCTGACCAATTGCGCCACTGGAGCACTTTGCAGCATTAATTGGTTATGCTAGATGTGGATTTTATTCAATACAATCAGTACAGTCATAAGAATTGAAAAAGAAAATCATTTTTGGTGATGAATGATGAGCAACAAAGGAACATGCATGCCAAATGGCACTTGAATAAGCTGTCCACAGTGATAGAAAAGGTTTAAAAAACAACAACAAAAACAACAATGTTATCATAATTAATGTCATATTTTAGCTTCTGTGGTCATTTTTTACAAGCTAAACACTGCAAGACTGTTTTACAGTTGAAGCAAGGATAAAATATCAACTCTAGTGATGAGACACTTGCTGTAATGACTTCCAACTCAGACGGGACTTAAACCCACAACCACTGGCTTAGGAGTACAGTGCCTTATCCATTATGCCAGTGGTGCTTACTGATGTCCTTATTTAAGACTGATAGGTTTTTAATAGTCAATTATTTATTTTTGAAAAAAGTGAAGCTGTTTACTGTGTTCTTTGCATTACCAAGTCCAGCAAGAAATGTGCTGGTACTATCCAGAGCTGTCAGTATGGATTATCATGCTATATTGCAGAAAATCAATTTGATGCAACTGCTTTACCAACAGTATGTTAATCTTTTCCATTGCTGTTTTGTTAGCTGACTGAAGGAAGATATGCAGTGCATTTGAACCAAAGCAGATGTGTGCTGACAACTTAAATGCACAATCATGTTTGTGTTTTTTCTTTCTTTCTTCCATCCTTTGTAATATCATATTAAATATTAAGGTAGCACTTTATATTCAATGACTAATGACATAAGAAAAGGAAAAAAAATAGTATACAAAGATGCTCCAGGTGAGGCTTGACCTCACAACCTTGGCATTGCTCAACAGATACTGTCTTATAAGTTTCGCGCGCTGACCAATTGCGCCACTGGAGCACTTTGCAGCATTAATTGGTTATGCTAGATGTGGATTTTATTCAATACAATCAGTACAGTCATAAGAATTGAAAAAGAAAATCATTTTTGGTGATGAATGATGAGCAACAAAGGAACATGCATGCCAGATGGCACTTGAATAAGCTGTCCACTGTGATAGAAAAGGTTTAAAAAACAACAACAACAATGTTATCATAATTAATGTCATATTTTAGCTTCTGTGGTCATTTTTTACAAGCTAAACACTGCAGGACTGTTTTACAGTTGAAGCAAGGATAAAATATAAACTCTAGTGATGAGACACTTGCTGTAATGACTTCCAACTCAGACGGGACTTAAACCCACAACCACTGGCTTAGGAGAACAGTGCCTTATTCATTATGCCAGTGGTGCTTACTGATGTCCTTATTTAAGACTGATAGGGTTTTAATAGTCAATTATTTATTTTTGAAACAAAATTGAAGCTGTTTACTGTGTTCTTTGCATTACCAAGTCCAGCAAGAAATGTGCTGGTACTATCCAGAGCTGTCAGTATGGATTATCATGCTATATTGCAGAAAATCAATTTGATGCAGCTGCTTTACCAACAGTATGTTATTCTTTTCCATTGCTGTTTTGTTGGCTGACTGAAGGAAGATATGCAGTGCATTTGAATCAAGTCAGATGTGTGCTGACAACTTAAATGCACAATCATGTTTGTGTGTTTTCTTTCTTTCTTCCATCCTTTGTAATATCATATTAAATATTAAGGCTACAAGTTTATAATCAATGACTAATGACATAAGAAAAGGAAAAAAAAACAGTTTACAAAGATGCTCCAGGTGAGGCTTGAACTCACAAGCTTGGCATTGCTCAACAGATACTGTCTTATAAGTACCGCGTGCTGACCAACTGCGCCACTGGAGCACTTTGCAACATTGATTGGTTATGCTAGATGTGGATTTTATTCAATGCAATCAGTACAGTCATAAGAATTGAAAAAGAAAATAATTTTTGGTGATGAACGATGAGCAACAAAGGAACATGCATGCCAGATGGTACTTAAATAAGATGTCCACGGTGATAGAAAATGTTTAAAAAAAACAACAACAATGTTATCATAATAAATGTCATATTTTAGCTTCTGTGGTCATTTTTTGCAAGCTAAACACTGCAAGACTGTTTTACAGTCGAAGCAAGGATAAAATATCAATTCTAGTGATGAGACACTTGCTGTAATGACTTCCACCCCATATGGAACTTGGACCCCCTGTCTTAGGAGGGCAGTGACTTATCCATTATGCCAGTGGTGCTTACTGATGTTCTTATTTAAGACTGTTAGGTTTTTAATAGTCAATTATTTATTTTTGAGGAAAAAGTGAAGCTGTTGACTGTGTTCTTTGCATTACCAAGTCCAACAAGAAATGTGCTGGTACTATCCAGAGCTGTCAGTATGGATTATCATGCTATATTGCAGAAAATCAATTTGATGCAACTGCTTTACCAACAGTATGTTAATCTTTTCCATTGCTGTTTTGTTGGCTGACTGAAGGAAGATATGCAGTGCATTTGAACCAAAGCAGATGTGTGCTGACAACTTAAATGCACAATCATGTTTGTGTTTTTTCTTTCTTTCTTCCATCCTTTGTAATATCATATTAAATATTAAGGTAGCAGTTTATAATCAATGACTAATGACTTAAGAAAAGGAAAAAAAAACAGTATACAAAGATGCTCCAGGTGAGGCTTGAACTCACAACCTCGGCATTGCTCAACAGATACTGTCTTATAAATACCGCGCGCTGACCAATTGCGCCACTGGAGCACTTTGCAGCATTAATTGGTTATGCTAGATGTGGATTTTATTCAATACAATCAGTACAGTCATAAGAATTGAAAAAGAAAATCATTTTTGGTGATGAATGATGAGCAACAAAGGAACATGCATGCCAGATGGCACTTGAATAAGCTGTCCACAGTGATAGAAAAGGTTTAAAAAACAACAACAAAAACAACAATGTTATCATAATTAATGTCATATTTTAGCTTCTGTGGTCATTTTTTACAAGCTAAACACTGCAAGACTGTTTTACAGTTGAAGCAAGGATAAAATATCAACTCTAGTGATGAGACACTTGCTGTAATGACTTCCAACTCAGACGGGACTTAAACCCACAACCACTGGCTTAGGAGTACAGTGCCTTATCCATTATGCCAGTGGTGCTTACTGATGTCCTTATTTAAGACTGATAGGTTTTTAATAGTCAATTATTTATTTTTGAAAAAAGTGAAGCTGTTTACTGTGTTCTTTGCATTACCAAGTCCAGCAAGAAATGTGCTGGTACTATCCAGAGCTGTCAGTATGGATTATCATGCTATATTGCAGAAAATCAATTTGATGCAACTGCTTTACCAACAGTATGTTAATCTTTTCCATTGCTGTTTTGTTGGCTGACTGAAGGAAGATATGCAGTGCATTTGAACCAAAGCAGATGTGTGCTGACAACTTAAATGCACAATCATGTTTGTGTTTTTTCTTTCTTTCTTCCATCCTTTGTAATATCATATTAAATATTAAGGTAGCAGTTTATATTCAATGACTAATGACATAAGAAAAGGAAAAAAAATAGTATACAAAGATGCTCCAGGTGAGGCTTGACCTCACAACCTTGGCATTGCTCAACAGATACTGTCTTATAAGTTTCGCGTGCTGACCAATTGCGCCACTGGAGCACTTTGCAGCATTAATTGGTTATGCTAGATGTGGATTTTATTCAATACAATCAGTACAGTCATAAGAATTGAAAAAGAAAATCATTTTTGGTGATGAATGATGAGCAACAAAGGAACATGCATGCCAGATGGCACTTGAATAAGCTGTCCACTGTGATAGAAAAGGTTTAAAAAACAAAAACAACAATGTTATCATAATTAATGTCATATTTTAGCTTCTGTGGTCATTTTTTACAAGCTAAACACTGCAAGACTGTTTTACAGTTGAAGCAAGGATAAAATATCAACTCTAGTGATGAGACACTTGCTGTAATGACTTCCAACTCAGACGGGACTTAAACCCACAACCACTGGCTTAGGAGAACAGTGCCTTATCCATTATGCACATGGTGCTTACTGATGTCCTTATTTAAGACTGATAGGGTTTTAATAGTCAATTATTTATTTTTGAAAAAAAATTGAAGCTGTTTACTGTGTTCTTTGCATTACCAAGTCCAGCAAGAAATGTGCTGGTACTATCCAGAGCTGTCAGTATGGATTATCATGCTATATTGCAGAAAATCAATTTGATGCAACTGCTTTACCAACAGTATGTTATTCTTTTCCATTGCTGTTTTGTTAGCTGACTGAAGGAAGATATGCAATGCATTTGAATCAAAGCAGATGTGTGCTGACAACTTAAATGCACAATCATGTTTGTGTGTTTTCTTTCTTTCTTCCATCCTTTGTAATATCATATTAAATATTAAGGCTACAAGTTTATAATCAATGCCTAATGACATAAGAAAAGGAAAAAAAAACAGTATACAAAGATGCTCCAGGTGAGGCTTGAACTCACAACCTTGGCATTACTCAACAGATACTGTCATTATAAGTACCACGTGATGACCAACTGCGCCACTGGAGCGCTTTGCAACATTGATTTGTTATGCTAGATGTGGATTTTATTCAATGCAATCAGTACAGTCATAAGAATTTAAAAAGAAAATCATTTTTGGTGATGAATGATGAGCAACAAAGGAACATGCATGCCAGATGGTACTTAAATAAGATGTCCACGGTGATAGAAAATGTTTAAAAAAACAACAACAATGTTATCATAATAAATGTCATATTTTAGCTTCTGTGGTCATTTTTTGCAAGCTAAACACTGCAAGACTGTTTTACAGTCGAAGCAAGGATAAAATATCAATTCTAGTGATGAGACACTTGCTGTAATGACTTCCACCCCATATGGGACTTGGAACCCCTGGCTTAGGAGGGCAGTGACTTATCCATTATGCCAGTGGTGCTTACTGATGTTCTTATTTAAGACTGTTAGGTTTTTAATAGTCAATTATTTATTTTTGAGGAAAAAGTGAAGCTGTTGACTGTGTTCTTTGCATTACCAAGTCCAGCAAGAAATGTGCTGGTACTATCCAGAGCTGTCAGTATGGATTATCATGCTATATTGCAGAAAATCAATTTGATGCAACTGCTTTACCAACAGTATGTTAATCTTTTCCATTGCTGTTTTGTTGGCTGACTGAAGGAAGATATGCAGTGCATTTGAACCAAAGCAGATGTGTGCTGACAACTTAAATGCACAATCATGTTTGTGTTTTTTCTTTCTTTCTTCCATCCTTTGTAATATCATATTAAATATTAAGGTAGCAGTTTATAATCAATGACTAATGACTTAAGAAAAGGAAAAAAAAACAGTATACAAAGATGCTTCAGGTGAGGCTTGAACTCACAACCTCGGCATTGCTCAACAGATACTGTATTATAAATACCGCGCACTGACCAATTGCGCCACTGGAGCACTTTGCAGCATTAATTGGTTATGCTAGATGTGGATTTTATTCAATACAATCAGTACAGTCATAAGAATTGAAAAAGAAAATCATTTTTGGTGATGAATGATGAGCAACAAAGGAACATGCATGCCAAATGGCACTTGAATAAGCTGTCCACAGTGATAGAAAAGGTTTAAAAAACAACAACAAAAACAACAATGTTATCATAATTAATGTCATATTTTAGCTTCTGTGGTCATTTTTTACAAGCTAAACACTGCAAGACTGTTTTACAGTTGAAGCAAGGATAAAATATCAACTCTAGTGATGAGACACTTGCTGTAATGACTTCCAACTCAGACGGGACTTAAACCCACAACCACTGGCTTAGGAGTACAGTGCCTTATCCATTATGCCAGTGGTGCTTACTGATGTCCTTATTTAAGACTGATAGGTTTTTAATAGTCAATTATTTATTTTTGAAAAAAGTGAAGCTGTTTACTGTGTTCTTTGCATTACCAAGTCCAGCAAGAAATGTGCTGGTACTATCCAGAGCTGTCAGTATGGATTATCATGCTATATTGCAGAAAATCAATTTGATGCAACTGCTTTACCAACAGTATGTTAATCTTTTCCATTGCTGTTTTGTTAGCTGACTGAAGGAAGATATGCAGTGCATTTGAACCAAAGCAGATGTGTGCTGACAACTTAAATGCACAATCATGTTTGTGTTTTTTCTTTCTTTCTTCCATCCTTTGTAATATCATATTAAATATTAAGGTAGCACTTTATATTCAATGACTAATGACATAAGAAAAGGAAAAAAAATAGTATACAAAGATGCTCCAGGTGAGGCTTGACCTCACAACCTTGGCATTGCTCAACAGATACTGTCTTATAAGTTTCGCGCGCTGACCAATTGCGCCACTGGAGCACTTTGCAGCATTAATTGGTTATGCTAGATGTGGATTTTATTCAATACAATCAGTACAGTCATAAGAATTGAAAAAGAAAATCATTTTTGGTGATGAATGATGAGCAACAAAGGAACATGCATGCCAGATGGCACTTGAATAAGCTGTCCACTGTGATAGAAAAGGTTTAAAAAACAACAACAACAATGTTATCATAATTAATGTCATATTTTAGCTTCTGTGGTCATTTTTTACAAGCTAAACACTGCAGGACTGTTTTACAGTTGAAGCAAGGATAAAATATAAACTCTAGTGATGAGACACTTGCTGTAATGACTTCCAACTCAGACGGGACTTAAACCCACAACCACTGGCTTAGGAGAACAGTGCCTTATTCATTATGCCAGTGGTGCTTACTGATGTCCTTATTTAAGACTGATAGGGTTTTAATAGTCAATTATTTATTTTTGAAACAAAATTGAAGCTGTTTACTGTGTTCTTTGCATTACCAAGTCCAGCAAGAAATGTGCTGGTACTATCCAGAGCTGTCAGTATGGATTATCATGCTATATTGCAGAAAATCAATTTGATGCAGCTGCTTTACCAACAGTATGTTATTCTTTTCCATTGCTGTTTTGTTGGCTGACTGAAGGAAGATATGCAGTGCATTTGAATCAAGTCAGATGTGTGCTGACAACTTAAATGCACAATCATGTTTGTGTGTTTTCTTTCTTTCTTCCATCCTTTGTAATATCATATTAAATATTAAGGCTACAAGTTTATAATCAATGACTAATGACATAAGAAAAGGAAAAAAAAACAGTTTACAAAGATGCTCCAGGTGAGGCTTGAACTCACAACCTTGGCATTGCTCAACAGATACTGTCTTATAAGTACCGCGTGCTGACCAACTGCGCCACTGGAGCACTTTGCAACATTGATTGGTTATGCTAGATGTGGATTTTATTCAATGCAATCAGTACAGTCATAAGAATTGAAAAAGAAAATAATTTTTGGTGATGAACGATGAGCAACAAAGGAACATGCATGCCAGATGGTACTTAAATAAGATGTCCACGGTGATAGAAAATGTTTAAAAAAAACAACAACAATGTTATCATAATAAATGTCATATTTTAGCTTCTGTGGTCATTTTTTGCAAGCTAAACACTGCAAGACTGTTTTACAGTCGAAGCAAGGATAAAATATCAATTCTATTGATGAGACACTTGCTGTAATGACTTCCACCCCATATGGAACTTGGACCCCCTGTCTTAGGAGGGCAGTGACTTATCCATTATGCCAGTGGTGCTTACTGATGTTCTTATTTAAGACTGTTAGGTTTTTAATAGTCAATTATTTATTTTTGAGGAAAAAGTGAAGCTGTTGACTGTGTTCTTTGCATTACCAAGTCCAGCAAGAAATGTGCTGGTACTATCCAGAGCTGTCAGTATGGATTATCATGCTATATTGCAGAAAATCAATTTGATGCAACTGCTTTACCAACAGTATGTTAATCTTTTCCATTGCTGTTTTGTTGGCTGACTGAAGGAAGATATGCAGTGCATTTGAACCAAAGCAGATGTGTGCTGACAACTTAAATGCACAATCATGTTTGTGTTTTTTCTTTCTTTCTTCCATCCTTTGTAATATCATATTAAATATTAAGGTAGCAGTTTATAATCAATGACTAATGACTTAAGAAAAGGAAAAAAAAACAGTATACAAAGATGCTCCAGGTGAGGCTTGAACTCACAACCTCGGCATTGCTCAACAGATACTGTCTTATAAATACCGCGCGCTGACCAATTGCGCCACTGGAGCACTTTGCAGCATTAATTGGTTATGCTAGATGTGGATTTTATTCAATACAATCAGTACAGTCATAAGAATTGAAAAAGAAAATCATTTTTGGTGATGAATGATGAGCAACAAAGGAACATGCATGCCAGATGGCACTTGAATAAGCTGTCCACAGTGATAGAAAAGGTTTAAAAAACAACAACAAAAACAACAATGTTATCATAATTAATGTCATATTTTAGCTTCTGTGGTCATTTTTTACAAGCTAAACACTGCAAGACTGTTTTACAGTTGAAGCAAGGATAAAATATCAACTCTAGTGATGAGACACTTGCTGTAATGACTTCCAACTCAGACGGGACTTAAACCCACAACCACTGGCTTAGGAGTACAGTGCCTTATCCATTATGCCAGTGGTGCTTACTGATGTCCTTATTTAAGACTGATAGGTTTTTAATAGTCAATTATTTATTTTTGAAAAAAGTGAAGCTGTTTACTGTGTTCTTTGCATTACCAAGTCCAGCAAGAAATGTGCTGGTACTATCCAGAGCTGTCAGTATGGATTATCATGCTATATTGCAGAAAATCAATTTGATGCAACTGCTTTACCAACAGTATGTTAATCTTTTCCATTGCTGTTTTGTTGGCTGACTGAAGGAAGATATGCAGTGCATTTGAACCAAAGCAGATGTGTGCTGACAACTTAAATGCACAATCATGTTTGTGTTTTTTCTTTCTTTCTTCCATCCTTTGTAATATCATATTAAATATTAAGGTAGCAGTTTATATTCAATGACTAGTGACATAAGAAAAGGAAAAAAAATAGTATACAAAGATGCTCCAGGTGAGGCTTGACCTCACAACCTTGGCATTGCTCAACAGATACTGTCTTATAAGTTTCGCGCGCTGACCAATTGCGCCACTGGAGCACTTTGCAGCATTAATTGGTTATGCTAGATGTGGATTTTATTCAATACAATCAGTACAGTCATAAGAATTGAAAAAGAAAATCATTTTTGGTGATGAATGATGAGCAACAAAGGAACATGCATGCCAGATGGCACTTGAATAAGCTGTCCACTGTGATAGAAAAGGTTTAAAAAACAAAAACAACAATGTTATCATAATTAATGTCATATTTTAGCTTCTGTGGTCATTTTTTACAAGCTAAACACTGCAAGACTGTTTTACAGTTGAAGCAAGGATAAAATATCAACTCTAGTGATGAGACACTTGCTGTAATGACTTCCAACTCAGACGGGACTTAAACCCACAACCACTGGCTTAGGAGAACAGTGCCTTATCCATTATGCACATGGTGCTTACTGATGTCCTTATTTAAGACTGATAGGGTTTTAATAGTCAATTATTTATTTTTGAAAAAAAATTGAAGCTGTTTACTGTGTTCTTTGCATTACCAAGTCCAGCAAGAAATGTGCTGGTACTATCCAGAGCTGTCAGTATGGATTATCATGCTATATTGCAGAAAATCAATTTGATGCAACTGCTTTACCAACAGTATGTTATTCTTTTCCATTGCTGTTTTGTTAGCTGACTGAAGGAAGATATGCAATGCATTTGAATCAAAGCAGATGTGTGCTGACAACTTAAATGCACAATCATGTTTGTGTGTTTTCTTTCTTTCTTCCATCCTTTGTAATATCATATTAAATATTAAGGCTACAAGTTTATAATCAATGCCTAATGACATAAGAAAAGGAAAAAAAACAGTATACAAAGATGCTCCAGGTGAGGCTTGAACTCACAACCTTGGCATTACTCAACAGATACTGTCTTATAAGTACCACGTGATGACCAACTGCGCCACTGGAGCGCTTTGCAACATTGATTTGTTATGCTAGATGTGGATTTTATTCAATGCAATCAGTACAGTCATAAGAATTTAAAAAGAAAATCATTTTTGGTGATGAATGATGAGCAACAAAGGAACATGCATGCCAGATGGTACTTAAATAAGATGTCCACGGTGATAGAAAATGTTTAAAAAAACAACAACAATGTTATCATAATAAATGTCATATTTTAGCTTCTGTGGTCATTTTTTGCAAGCTAAACACTGCAAGACTGTTTTACAGTCGAAGCAAGGATAAAATATCAATTCTAGTGATGAGACACTTGCTGTAATGACTTCCACCCCATATGGGACTTGGAACCCCTGGCTTAGGAGGGCAGTGACTTATCCATTATGCCAGTGGTGCTTACTGATGTTCTTATTTAAGACTGTTAGGTTTTTAATAGTCAATTATTTATTTTTGAGGAAAAAGTGAAGCTGTTGACTGTGTTCTTTGCATTACCAAGTCCAGCAAGAAATGTGCTGGTACTATCCAGAGCTGTCAGTATGGATTATCATGCTATATTGCAGAAAATCAATTTGATGCAACTGCTTTACCAACAGTATGTTAATCTTTTCCATTGCTGTTTTGTTGGCTGACTGAAGGAAGATATGCAGTGCATTTGAACCAAAGCAGATGTGTGCTGACAACTTAAATGCACAATCATGTTTGTGTTTTTTCTTTCTTTCTTCCATCCTTTGTAATATCATATTAAATATTAAGGTAGCAGTTTATAATCAATGACTAATGACATAAAAAAAGGAAAAAAACTATTATACAAAGCTGCTCCAAGTGAGGCTTGAACTCACAACCTCAGCATTGCTCAACAGATACTGTCTTATAAGTACCGCGCGCTGACCAATTGTGCCACTGGAGCACTTTGCAGCATTAATTGGTTATGCTAGATGTGGATTTTATTCAATACAATCAGTACAGTCATAAGAATTGAAAAAGAAAATCATTTTTGGTGATGAATGATGAGCAACAAAGGAACATGCATGCCAGATGGCACTTGAATAAGCTGTCCACTGTGATAGAAAAGGTTTAAAAAACAACAACAACAACAATGTTATCCTAATTAATGTCATATTTTAGCTTCTGTGGTCATTTTTTACAAGCTAAACACTGCAAGACTGTTTTACAGTTGAAGCAAGGATAAAATATCAACTCTAGTGATGAGACACTTGCTGTAATGACTTCCAACTCAGACGGGACTTAAACCCACAACCACTGGCTTAGGAGAACAGTGCCTTATCCATTATGCCAGTGGTGCTTACTGATGTCCTTATTTAAGACTGTTAGGTTTTTAATAGTCAATTATTTATTTTTGAAAAAAAGTGAAGCTGTTTACTGTGTTCTTTGCATTACCAAGTCCAGCAAGAAATGTGCTGGTACTATCCAGAGCTGTAAGTATGGATTATCATGCTATATTGCAGAAAATCAATTTGATGCAACTGCTTTACCAACAGTATGTTAATCTTTTCCATTGCTGTTTTGTTGGCTGACTGAAGGAAGATATGCCGTGCATTTGAACCAAAGCAGATGTGTGCTGACAACTTAAATGCACAATCGTGTTTGTGTTTTTTCTTTCATTCTTTCTTTCTTTCTTTCTTTCTTTCTTTCTTTCTTTCTTTCTTTCTTTCTTCCATCCTTTGTAATATCATATTAAATATTAAGGTAGCAGTTTATAATCAATGACTAATGACATAAAAAAAAGGAAAAAAAAAACATTATACAAAGCTGCTCCAGGTGAGGCTTGAACTCACAACCTCGGCATTGCTCAACAGATACTGTTTTATAAGTACCGCGCGCTGACCAATTGTGCCACTGGAGCACTTTGCAGCATTAATTGGTTATGCTAGATGTGGATTTTATTCAATACAATCAGTACAGTCATAAGAATTGAAAAAGAAAATAATTTTTGGTGATGAATGATGAGCAACAAAGGAACATGCATGCCAGATGGCACTTGAATAAGCTGTCCACAGTGATAGAAAAGGTTTAAAAAAACAACAACAACAACAATGTTATCATAATTAATGTCATATTTTAGCTTCCGTGGTCATTTTTTACAAGTTAAACACTGCAAGACTGTTTTACAGTTGAAGCAAGGATAAAATATAAACTCTAGTGATGAGACACTTGCTGTAATGACTTCCAACTCATACGGGACTTAAACCCACAACCACTGGCTTAGGAGAACAGTGCCTTATCCATTATGCCAGTGGTGCTTACTGATGTCCTTATTTAAGACTGATAGGTTTTTAATAGTCATTTATTTTTGAGGAAAAAAGTGAAGCTGTTTACTGTGTTCTTTGCATTACCAAGTCCAGCATGAAATGTGCTGGTACTATCCAGAGCTGTCAGTATGGATTATCATGCTATATTGCAGAAAATCAATTTGATGCAACTGCTTTACCAACAGTATGTTAATCTTTTCCATTGCTGTTTTATTGGCTGACTGAAGGAAGATATGCAGTGCATTTGAACCAAAGCAGATGTGTGCTGACAACTTAAATGCACAATCATGTTTGTGTTTTTTCTTTCTTTCTTCCATCCTTTGTAATATCATATTAAATATTAAGGTAGCAGTTTATAATCAATGACTTATGACATAAGAAAAGGAAAAAAAACAGTATACAAATATGCTCCAGGTGAGGCTTGAACTCACAACCTCGGCATTGCTCAACAGATACTGCCTTATAAGTACCGCGCGCTGACCAATTGCGCCACTGGAGCTCTCTGCAGCATTAATTGGTTATGCTAGATGTGGATTTTATTCAATACAATCAGTACAGTCATAAGAATTGAAAAAGAAAATCATTTTTGGTGATGAATGATGAGCAACAAAGGAACATGCATACCAGATGGCACTTGAATAAGCTGTCCACTGTGATAGAAAAGGTTTAAAAAACAACAACAACAATGTTATCATAATTAATGTCATATTTTAGCTTCTGTGGTCATTTTTTACTAGCTAAACACTGCAAGACTGTTTTGCAGTTGAAGCAAGGATAAAATATAAACTCTAGTGATGAGACACTTGCTGTAATGACTTCCAACTCAGACGGGACTTAAACCCACAACCACTGGCTTAGGAGAACAGTGCCTTATCCATTATGCCAGTGGTGCTTACTGATGTCCTTATTTAAGACTGATAGGGTTTTAATAGTCAATTATTTATTTTTGAAAAAAAATTGAAGCTGTTTACTGTGTTCTTTGCATTACCAAGTCCAGCAAGAAATGCGCTGGTACTATCCAGAGCTGTCAGTATGGATTATCATGCTATATTGCAGAAAATCAATTTGATGCAACTGCTTTACCAACAGTATGTTAATCTTTTCCATTGCTGTTTTATTGGCTGACTGAAGGAAGATATGCAGTGCATTTGAACCAAAGCAGATGTGTGCTGACAACTTAAATGCACAATCATGTTTGTGTTTTTTCTTTCTTTCTTCCATCCTTTGTAATATCATATTAAATATTAAGGTAGCAGTTTATAATCAATGACTTATGACATAAGAAAAGGAAAAAAAACAGTATACAAAGATGCTCCAGGTGAGGCTTGAACTCACAACCTCGGCATTGCTCAACAGATACTGCCTTATAAGTACCGCGCGCTGACCAATTGCGCCACTGGAGCTCTCTGCAGCATTAATTGGTTATGCTAGATGTGGATTTTATTCAATACAATCAGTACAGTCATAAGAATTGAAAAAGAAAATCATTTTTGGTGATGAATGATGAGCAACAAAGGAACATGCATACCAGATGGCACTTGAATAAGCTGTCCACTGTGATAGAAAAGGTTTAAAAAACAACAACAACAATGTTATCATAATTAATGTCATATTTTAGCTTCTGTGGTCATTTTTTACTAGCTAAACACTGCAAGACTGTTTTGCAGTTGAAGCAAGGATAAAATATAAACTCTAGTGATGAGACACTTGCTGTAATGACTTCCAACTCAGACGGGACTTAAACCCACAACCACTGGCTTAGGAGAACAGTGCCTTATCCATTATGCCAGTGGTGCTTACTGATGTCCTTATTTAAGACTGATAGGGTTTTAATAGTCAATTATTTATTTTTGAAAAAAAATTGAAGCTGTTTACTGTGTTCTTTGCATTACCAAGTCCAGCAAGAAATGCGCTGGTACTATCCAGAGCTGTCAGTATGGATTATCATGCTATATTGCAGAAAATCAATTTGATGCAACTGCTTTACCAACAGTATGTTATTCTTTTCCATTGCTGTTTTGTTGGCTGACTGAAGGAAGATATGCAGTGCATTTGAACCAAAGCAGATGTGTGCTGACAACTTAAATGCACAATCATGTTTGTGTGTTTTCTTTCTTTCTTCCATCCTTTGTAATATCATATTAAATATTAAGGCTACAAGTTTATAATCAATGACTAATGACATAAGAAAAGGAAAAAAATCAGTATACAAAGATGCTCCAGGTGAGGCTTGAACTCACAACCTCGGCATTGCTCAACAGATACTGTCTTATAAGTACCGCACGCTTACCAATTGCGCCACTGGAGCGCTTCGCAACATTGACTGGTTATGCTAGATGTGGATTTTATTCAATGCAATCAGTCCAGTCATAAGAATTGAAAAAGAAAATCATTTTTGGTGATGAATGATGAGCAACAAAGGAACATGCATGCCAGATGGTACTTAAATAAGATGTCCACGGTGATAGAAAATGTTTAAAAAAAACAACAACAATGTTATCATAATAAATGTCATATTTTAGCTTCTGTGGTCATTTTTTGCAAGCTAAACACTGCAAGACTGTTTTACAGTCGAAGCAAGGATAAAATATCAATTCTAGTGATGAGACACTTGCTGTAATGACTTCCACCCCATATGGGACTTGGAACCCCTGGCTTAGGAGGGCAGTGACTTATCCATTATGCCAGTGGTGCTTACTGATGTTCTTATTTAAGACTGTTAGGTTTTTAATAGTCAATTATTTATTTTTGAGGAAAAAGTGAAGCTGTTGACTGTGTTCTTTGCATTACCAAGTCCAGCAAGAAATGTGCTGGTACTATCCAGAGCTGTCAGTATGGATTATCATGCTATATTGCAGAAAATCAATTTGATGCAACTGCTTTACCAACAGTATGTTAATCTTTTCCATTGCTGTTTTGTTGGCTGACTGAAGGAAGATATGCAGTGCATTTGAACCAAAGCAGATGTGTGCTGACAACTTAAATGCACAATCATGTTTGTGTGTTTTCTTTCTTTCTTCCATCCTTTGTAATATCATATTAAATATTAAGGTAGCAGTTTATAATCAATGACTAATGACATAAAAAAAGGAAAAAAAAACATTATACAAAGCTTCTCCAGGTGAGGCTTGAACTCACAACCTCGGCATTGCTCAACAGATACTGTCTTATAAGTACCGCGCGCTGACCAATTGCGCCACTGGAGCACTTTACAGCATTAATTGGTTATGCTAGATGTGGATTTTATTCAATACAATCAGTACAGTCATAAGAATTGAAAAAGAAAATCATTTTTGGTGATGAATGATGAGCAACAAAGGAACATGCATGCCAGATGGCACTTGAATAAGCTGTCCACTGTGATAGAAAAGGTTTAAAAAACAACAACAACAATGTTATCATAATTAATGTCATATTTTAGCTTCCGTGGTCATTTTTTGCAAGCTAAACACTGCAAGACTGTTTTACAGTCGAAGCAAGGATAAAATATCAATTCTAGTGATGAGACACTTGCTGTAATGACTTCCACCCGATATGGAACTTGGACCCCTGTCTTAGGAGGGCAGTGACTTATCCATTATGCCAGTGGTGCTTACTGATGTTCTTATTTAAGACTGTTAGGTTTTTAATAGTCAATTATTTATTTTTGAGGAAAAAGTGAAGCTGTTTACTGTGTTCTTTGCATTACCAAGTCCAGCAAGAAATGTGCTGGTACTATCCAGAGCTGTCAGTATGGATTATCATGCTATATTGCAGAAAATCAATTTGATGCAACTGCTTTACCAACAGTATGTTAATCTTTTCCATTGCTGTTTTGTTGGCTGACTGAAGGAAGATATGCAGTGCATTTGAACCAAAGCAGATGTGTGCTGACAACTTAAATGCACAATCATGTTTGTGTTTTTTCTTTCTTTCTTCCATCCTTTGTAATATCATATTAAATATTAAGGTAGCAGTTTATAATCAATGACTAATGAAATAAAAAAAGGAAAAAAAAACATTATACAAAGCTGCTCCAAGTGAGGCTTGAACTCACAACCTCGGCAATGCTTAACAGATACTGTCTTATAAGTACCGCGCGCTGACCAATTTTGCCACTGGAGCACTTTGCAGCATTAATTGGTTATGCTAGATGTGGATTTTATTCAATACAATCAGTACAGTCATAAGAATTGAAAAAGAAAATCATTTTTGGTGATGAATGATGAGCAACAAAGGAACATGCATGCCAGATGGCACTTGAATAAGCTGTCCACTGTGATAGAAAAGGTTTAAAAAACAACAACAACAACAATGTTATCCTAATTAATGTCATATTTTAGCTACTGTGGTCATTTTGTACAAGCTAAACACTGCAAGACAGTTTTACAGTTGAAGCAAGGATAAAATATCAACTCTAGTGATGAGACACTTGCTGTAATGACTTCCAACTCAGACGGGACTTAAACCCACAAACACTGGCTTAGGAGAACAGTGCCTTATCCATTATGCCAGTGGTGCTTACTGATGTCCTTATTTAAGACTGATAGGTTTTTAATAGTCAATTATTTATTTTTGAAAAAAAGTGAAGCTGTTTACTGTGTTCTTTGCATTACCAAGTCCAGCAAGAAATGTGCTGGTACTATCCAGAGCTGTCAGTATGGATTATCATGCTATATTGCAGAAAATCAATTTGATGCAACTGCTTTACCAACAGTATGTTAATCTTTTCCATTGCTGTTTTGTTGGCTGACTGAAGGAAGATATGCAGTGCATTTGAACCAAAGCAGATGTGTGCTGACAACTTAAATGCACAATCATGTTTGTGTTTTTTCTTTCTTTCTTCCATCCTTTGTAATATCATATTAAATATTAAGGTAGCAGTTTATAATCAATGACTAATGACATAAGAAAAGAAAAAAAAAAAGTATACAAAAATGCTCCAGGTGAGGCTTGAACTCACAACCTCGGCATTTCTCAACAGATACTGTCTTATAAGTAACGTGCGCTGACCAATTGCGCCACTGGAGCGCATTGCAACATTGATTTGTTATGCTAGATGTGGATTTTATTCAATGCAATCAGTACAGTCATAAGAATTGAAAAAGAAAATCATTTTTGGTGATGAATGATGAGCAACAAAGGAACATGCATGCCAGATGGTACTTAAATAAGATGTCCACGGTGATAGAAAATGTTTAAAAAAAACAACAACAATGTTATCATAATAAATGTCATATTTTAGCTTCTGTGGTCATTTTTTGCAAGCTAAACACTGCAAGACTGTTTTACAGTCGAAGCAAGGATAAAATATCAATTCTAGTGATGAGACACTTGCTGTAATGACTTCCACCCGATATGGAACTTGGACCCCTGTCTTAGGAGGGCAGTGACTTATCCATTATGCCAGTGGTGCTTACTGATGTTCTTATTTAAGACTGTTAGGTTTTTAATAGTCAATTATTTATTTTTGAGGAAAAAGTGAAGCTGTTTACTGTGTTCTTTGCATTACCAAGTCCAGCAAGAAATGTGCTGGTACTATCCAGAGCTGTCAGTATGGATTATCATGCTATATTGCAGAAAATCAATTTGATGCAACTGCTTTACCAACAGTATGTTAATCTTTTCCATTGCTGTTTTGTTGGCTGACTGAAGGAAGATATGCAGTGCATTTGAACCAAAGCAGATGTGTGCTGACAACTTAAATGCACAATCATGTTTGTGTTTTTTCTTTCTTTCTTCCATCCTTTGTAATATCATATTAAATATTAAGGTAGCAGTTTATAATCAATGACTAATGACATAAGTAAAGGAAAAAAAAAACAGTACACAAAGATGCTTTAAGTGAGGCTTGAACTCACAACCTTGGCATTGCTCAACAGATACTGTCTTATAAGTTTCGCGCGCTGACCAATTGCGCCACTGGAGCATTTTGCAGCATTAATTGGTTATGCTAGATGTGGATTTTATTCAATACAATCAGTACATTCATAAGAATTGAAAAAGAAAATCATTTTCAGTGATGAATGATGAGCAACAAAGGAACATGCATGCCAGATGGCACTTGAATAAGCTGTCCACGGTGATAGAAAAGGTTTAAAAAACAACAACAACAATGTTATCATAATAAATGTCATATTTTAGCTTATGTGGTCATTTTTTACAAGCTAAACACTGCAAGACTGTTTTACAGTTGAAGCAAAGATAAAATATCAACTCTAGTGATGAGACACTTGCTGTAATGACTTCCAACTCAGACGGGACTTAAACCCACAACCACTGGCTTAGGAGAACAGTGCCTTATCCATTATGCCAGTGGTGCTTACTGATGTCCTTATTTAAGACTGATAGGTTTTTAATAGTCAATTATTTATTTTTGAAAAAAAGTGAAGCTGTTTACTGTGTTCTTTGCATTACCAAGTACAGCAAGAAATGTGCTGGTAGTATCCAGAGCTGTCAGTATGGATTATCATGCTATATTGCAGAAAATCAATTTGATGCAACTGCTTTACCAACAGTATGTTAATCTTTTCCATTGCTGTTTTGTTGGCTGACTGAAGGAAGATATGCAGTGCATTTGAACCAAAGCAGATGTGTGCTGACAACTTAAATGCACAATCATGTTTGTGTGTTTTCTTTCTTTCTTCCATCCTTTGTAATATCATATTAAATATTAAGGTAGCAGTTTATAATCAATGACTAATGACATAAGAAAAGGAAAAAAAAACAGTGTACAAAGATGCTCCAGGTGAGGCTTGAACTCACAACCTCGGCATTGCTCAACAGATACTGTCTTATAAGTACCGCGCGCTGACCAATTGCGCCACTGGAGCTCTTTGCAGCATTAATTGGTTATGCTAGATGT
Source organism: Pseudophryne corroboree (assembly GCF_028390025.1). NCBI lineage: Eukaryota > Metazoa > Chordata > Amphibia > Anura > Myobatrachidae > Pseudophryne > Pseudophryne corroboree. The sequence goes on along the minus strand of NW_026970476.1, from coordinate 41,322 downwards.
GGATTTTATTCAATACAATCAGTACAGTCATAAGAATTGAAAAAGAAAATCATTTTTGGTGATGAATGATGAGCAACAAAGGAACATGCATGCCAGATGGCACTTGAATAAGCTGTCCACGGTGATAGAAAAGGTTTAAAAAACAACAACAACAACAACAATGTTATCATAATTAATGTCATATTTTAGCTTCTGTGGTCACTTTTTACAAGCTAAACACTGCAAGACTGTTTTACAGTTGAAGCAAGGATAAAATATCAACTCTACTGATGAGACACTTGCTGTAATGACTTCCAACTCAGACGGGACTTAAACCCACAACCACTGGCTTAGGAGAACAGTGCCTTATCCATTATGCCAGTGGTGCTTACTGATGTCCTTATTTAAGACTGATAGGTTTTTAATAGTCAATTATTTATTTTTGAAAAAAAGTGAAGCTGTTTACTGTGTTCTTTGCATTACCAAGTCCAGCAAGAAATGTGCTGGTACTATCCAGAGCTGTCAGTATGGATTATCATGCTATATTGCAGAAAATCAATTTGATGCAACTGCTTTACCAACAGTATGTTAATCTTTTCCATTGCTGTTTTGTTGGCTGACTGAAGGAAGATATGCAGTGCATTTGAACCAAAGCAGATGTGTGCTGACAACTTAAATGCACAATCATGTTTGTGTTTTTTCTTTCTTTCTTCCATCCTTTGTAATATCATATTAAATATTAAGGTAGCAGTTTATAATCAATGACTAATGAAATAAAAAAAGGAAAAAAAAAACATTATACAAAGCTGCTCCAAGTGAGGCTTGAACTCACAACCTCGGCAATGCTCAACAGATACTGTCTTATAAGTACCGCGCGCTGACCAATTTCGCCACTGGAGCACTTTGCAGCCTTAATTGGTTATGCTAGATGTGGATTTTATTCAATACAATCAGTACAGTCATAAGAATTGAAAAAGAAAATAATTTTTGGTGATGAATGATGAGCAACAAAGGAACATGCATGCCAGATGGCACTTGAATAAGCTGTCCACTGTGATAGAAAAGGTTTAAAAAACAACAACAACAATGTTATCCTAATTAATGTCATATTTTAGCTACTGTGGTCATTTTTTACAAGCTAAACAGTGCAAGACTGTTTTACAGTTGAAGCAAGGATAAAATATCAACTCTACTGATGAGACACTTGCTGTAATGACTTCCAACTCAGACGGGACTTAAACCCACAAACACTGGCTTAGGAGAACAGTGCCTTACCCATTATGCCAGTGGTGCTTACTGATGTCCTTATTTAAGACTGATAGGTTTTTAATAGTCAATTATTTATTTTTGAAAAAAAGTGAAGCTGTTTACTGTGTTCTTTGCATTACCAAGTCCAGCAAGAAATGTGCTGGTACTATCCAGAGCTGTCAGTATGGATTATCATGCTATATTGCAGAAAATCAATTTGATGCAACTGCTTTACCAACAGTATGTTAATCTTTTCCATTGCTGTTTTGTTGGCTGACTGAAGGAAGATATGCAGTGCATTTGAACCAAAGCAGATGTGTGCTGACAAATTAAATGCACAATCATGTTTGTGTTTTTTCTTTCTTTCTTCCATCCTTTGTAATATCATATTAAATATTAAGGTAGCAGTTTATAATCAATGACTAATGACATAAGAAAAGGAAAAAAAACAGTATACAAAAATGCTCCAGGTGAGGCTTGAACTCACAACCTCGGCATTGCTCAACAGATACTGTCTTATAAGTACCGTGCGCTGACCAATTGCGCCACTGGAGCGCTTTGCAACATTGATTTGTTATGCTAGATGTGGATTTTATTCAATGCAATCAGTACAGTCATAAGAATTGAAAAAGAAAATCATTTTTGGTGATGAATGATGAGCAACAAAGGAACATGCATGCCAGATGGTACTTAAATAAGATGTCCACGGTGATAGAAAATGTTTAAAAAAAACAACAACAATGTTATCATAATAAATGTCATATTTTAGCTTCTGTGGTCATTTTTTGCAAGCTAAACACTGCAAGACTGTTTTACAGTCGAAGCAAGGATAAAATATCAATTCTAGTGATGAGACACTTGCTGTAATGACTTCCACCCCATATGGAACTTGGACCCCTGTCTTAGGAGGGCAGTGACTTATCCATTATGCCAGTGGTGCTTACTGATGTTCTTATTTAAGACTGTTAGGTTTTTAATAGTCAATTATTTATTTTTGAGGAAAAAGTGAAGCTGTTTACTGTGTTCTTTGCATTACCAAGTCCAGCAAGAAATGTGCTGGTACTATCCAGAGCTGTCAGTATGGATTATCATGCTATATTGCAGAAAATCAATTTGATGCAACTGCTTTACCAACAGTATGTTAATCTTTTCCATTGCTGTTTTGTTGGCTGACTGAAGGAAGATATGCAGTGCATTTGAACCAAAGCAGATGTGTGCTGACAACTTAAATGCACAATCATGTTTGTGTTTTTTCTTTCTTTCTTCCATCCTTTGTAATATCATATTAAATATTAAGGTAGCAGTTTATAATCAATGACTAATGACATAAGTAAAGGAAAAAAAAAACAGTACACAAAGATGCTCCAGGTGAGGCTTGAACTCACAACCTCGGCTTTGCTCAACAGATCCTGTTTTATAAGTACTGCGCGCTGACCAATTGCGCCACTGGAGCTCTTTGCAGCATTAATTGGTTATGCTAGATGTGGATTTTATTCAATACAATCAGTACAGTCATAAGAATTGAAAAAGAAAATAATTTTTGGTGATGAATGATGAGCAACAAAGGAACATGCATGCCAGATGGCACTTGAATAAGCTGTCCACGGTGATAGAAAAGGTTTAAAAAACAACAACAACAACAACAATGTTATCATAATTAATGTCATATTTTAGCTTCTGTGGTCACTTTTTACAAGCTAAACACTGCAAGACTGTTTTACAGTTGAAGCAAGGATAAAATATCAACTCTACTGATGAGACACTTGCTGTAATGACTTCCAACTCAGACGGGACTTAAACCCACAACCACTGGCTTAGGAGAACAGTGCCTTATCCATTATGCCAGTGGTGCTTACTGATGTCCTTATTTAAGACTGATAGGTTTTTAATAGTCAATTATTTATTTTTTTTAAAAATATGAAGCTTTTTACTGTGTTCTTTGCATTACCAAGTCCAGCAAGAAATGTGCTGGTATTATCCAGAGCTGTCAGTATGGATTATCATGCTATATTGCAGAAAATCAATTTGATGCAACTGCTTTACCAACAGTATGTTAATCTTTTCCATTGCTGTTTTGTTGGCTGACTGAAGGAAGATATGCAGTGCATTTAAACCAAAGCAGATGTGTGCTGACAACTTAAATGCACTATCATGTTTGTGTTTTTTCTTTCTTTCTTCCATCCTTTGTAATATCATATTAAATATTAAGGTAGCAGTTTATAATCAATGACTAATGACATAAGAAAAGGAAAAAAACAGTATACAAAGAAGCTCCAGGTGAGGCTCGAACTCACAACCTCAGCATTGCTCAACAGATACTGTCTTATAAGTACCACGCGCTGACCAATTGCACCACTGGAGCACTTTGCAGCATTGTCTGGTTATGCTAGATGTGGATTTTATTTAATACAATCAGTACAGTCATAAGAATTGAAAAAAAAAATCAGTTTTGGTGATGAATGATGAGCAACAAAGGAACATGCATGCCAGATGGCACTTGAATAAGCTGTCCACTGTGATAGAAAAGGTTTAAAAAACAACAACAACAATTTTATCATAATTAATGTCATATTTTAGCTTCTGTGGTCACTTTTTACAAGCTAAACACTGCAATACTGTTTTACAGTTGAAGCAAGGATAAAATATCAACTCTAGTGATGAGACACTTGCTGTAATGACTTCCAACTCAGATGGGACTTAAACCCACAACCACTGGCTTAGGAGAACAGTGCCTTATCCATTATTCCAGTGGTGCTTACTGATGTCCTTATTTAAGACTGTTAGGTTTTTAATAGTCAATTATTTTTTTTTTTAAAAAAGTGAAGCTGTTTACTGTGTTCTTTGCATTACCAAGTCCAGCAAGAAATGTGCTGGTACTATCCAGAGCTGTCAGTATGGATTATCTTGCTATATTGCAGAAAATCAATTTGATGCAACTGCTTTACCAACAGTATGTTATTCTTTTCCATTGCTGTTTTGTTGGCTGACTGAAGGAAGATATGCAGTGCATTTGAACCAAAGCAGATGTGTGCTGACAACTTAAATGCACAATCATGTTTGTGTTTTTTCTTTCTTTCTTCCATCCTTTGTAATATCATATTAAATATTAAGGTAGCAGTTTATAATCAATGACTAATGAAATAAAAAAAGGAAAAAAAAAACATTATACAAAGCTGCTCCAAGTGAGGCTTGAACTCACAACCTCGGCAATGCTCAACAGATACTGTCTTATAAGTACCGCGCGCTGACCAATTTCGCCACTGGAGCACTTTGCAGCCTTAATTGGTTATGCTAGATGTGGATTTTATTCAATACAATCAGTACAGTCATAAGAATTGAAAAAGAAAATAATTTTTGGTGATGAATGATGAGCAACAAAGGAACATGCATGCCAGATGGCACTTGAATAAGCTGTCCACTGTGATAGAAAAGGTTTAAAAAACAACAACAACAATGTTATCCTAATTAATGTCATATTTTAGCTACTGTGGTCATTTTTTACAAGCTAAACAGTGCAAGACTGTTTTACAGTTGAAGCAAGGATAAAATATCAACTCTACTGATGAGACACTTGCTGTAATGACTTCCAACTCAGACGGGACTTAAACCCACAAACACTGGCTTAGGAGAACAGTGCCTTATCCATTATGCCAGTGGTGCTTACTGATGTCCTTATTTAAGACTGATAGGTTTTTAATAGTCAATTATTTATTTTTGAAAAAAAGTGAAGCTGTTTACTGTGTTCTTTGCATTACCAAGTCCAGCAAGAAATGTGCTGGTACTATCCAGAGCTGTCAGTATGGATTATCATGCTATATTGCAGAAAATCAATTTGATGCAACTGCTTTACCAACAGTATGTTAATCTTTTCCATTGCTGTTTTGTTGGCTGACTGAAGGAAGATATGCAGTGCATTTGAACCAAAGCAGATGTGTGCTGACAAATTAAATGCACAATCATGTTTGTGTTTTTTCTTTCTTTCTTCCATCCTTTGTAATATCATATTAAATATTAAGGTAGCAGTTTATAATCAATGACTAATGACATAAGAAAAGGAAAAAAAACAGTATACAAAAATGCTCCAGGTGAGGCTTGAACTCACAACCTCGGCATTGCTCAACAGATACTGTCTTATAAGTACCGTGCGCTGACTAATTGCGCCACTGGAGCGCTTTGCAACATTGATTTGTTATGCTAGATGTGGATTTTATTCAATGCAATCAGTACAGTCATAAGAATTGAAAAAGAAAATCATTTTTGGTGATGAATGATGAGCAACAAAGGAACATGCATGCCAGATGGTACTTAAATAAGATGTCCACGGTGATAGAAAATGTTTAAAAAAAACAACAACAATGTTATCATAATAAATGTCATATTTTAGCTTCTGTGGTCATTTTTTGCAAGCTAAACACTGCAAGACTGTTTTACAGTCGAAGCAAGGATAAAATATCAATTCTAGTGATGAGACACTTGCTGTAATGACTTCCACCCCATATGGAACTTGGACCCCTGTCTTAGGAGGGCAGTGACTTATCCATTATGCCAGTGGTGCTTACTGATGTTCTTATTTAAGACTGTTAGGTTTTTAATAGTCAATTATTTATTTTTGAGGAAAAAGTGAAGCTGTTTACTGTGTTCTTTGCATTACCAAGTCCAGCAAGAAATGTGCTGGTACTATCCAGAGCTGTCAGTATGGATTATCATGCTATATTGCAGAAAATCAATTTGATGCAACTGCTTTACCAACAGTATGTTAATCTTTTCCATTGCTGTTTTGTTGGCTGACTGAAGGAAGATATGCAGTGCATTTGAACCAAAGCAGATGTGTGCTGACAACTTAAATGCACAATCATGTTTGTGTTTTTTCTTTCTTTCTTCCATCCTTTGTAATATCATATTAAATATTAAGGTAGCAGTTTATAATCAATGACTAATGACATAAGTAAAGGAAAAAAAAAACAGTACACAAAGATGCTCCAGGTGAGGCTTGAACTCACAACCTCGGCTTTGCTCAACAGATCCTGTTTTATAAGTACTGCGCGCTGACCAATTGCGCCACTGGAGCTCTTTGCAGCATTAATTGGTTATGCTAGATGTGGATTTTATTCAATACAATCAGTACAGTCATAAGAATTGAAAAAGAAAATAATTTTTGGTGATGAATGATGAGCAACAAAGGAACATGCATGCCAGATGGCACTTGAATAAGCTGTCCACGGTGATAGAAAAGGTTTAAAAAACAACAACAACAACAACAATGTTATCATAATTAATGTCATATTTTAGCTTCTGTGGTCACTTTTTACAAGCTAAACACTGCAAGACTGTTTTACAGTTGAAGCAAGGATAAAATATCAACTCTACTGATGAGACACTTGCTGTAATGACTTCCAACTCAGACGGGACTTAAACCCACAACCACTGGCTTAGGAGAACAGTGCCTTATCCATTATGCCAGTGGTGCTTACTGATGTCCTTATTTAAGACTGATAGGTTTTTAATAGTCAATTATTTATTTTTTTTAAAAATATGAAGCTTTTTACTGTGTTCTTTGCATTACCAAGTCCAGCAAGAAATGTGCTGGTATTATCCAGAGCTGTCAGTATGGATTATCATGCTATATTGCAGAAAATCAATTTGATGCAACTGCTTTACCAACAGTATGTTAATCTTTTCCATTGCTGTTTTGTTGGCTGACTGAAGGAAGATATGCAGTGCATTTAAACCAAAGCAGATGTGTGCTGACAACTTAAATGCACTATCATGTTTGTGTTTTTTCTTTCTTTCTTCCATCCTTTGTAATATCATATTAAATATTAAGGTAGCAGTTTATAATCAATGACTAATGACATAAGAAAAGGAAAAAAACAGTATACAAAGAAGCTCCAGGTGAGGCTCGAACTCACAACCTCAGCATTGCTCAACAGATACTGTCTTATAAGTACCACGCGCTGACCAATTGCACCACTGGAGCACTTTGCAGCATTGTCTGGTTATGCTAGATGTGGATTTTATTTAATACAATCAGTACAGTCATAAGAATTGAAAAAAAAAATCAGTTTTGGTGATGAATGATGAGCAACAAAGGAACATGCATGCCAGATGGCACTTGAATAAGCTGTCCACTGTGATAGAAAAGGTTTAAAAAACAACAACAACAATTTTATCATAATTAATGTCATATTTTAGCTTCTGTGGTCACTTTTTACAAGCTAAACACTGCAATACTGTTTTACAGTTGAAGCAAGGATAAAATATCAACTCTAGTGATGAGACACTTGCTGTAATGACTTCCAACTCAGATGGGACTTAAACCCACAACCACTGGCTTAGGAGAACAGTGCCTTATCCATTATTCCAGTGGTGCTTACTGATGTCCTTATTTAAGACTGTTAGGTTTTTAATAGTCAATTATTTATTTTTTTAAAAAAGTGAAGCTGTTTACTGTGTTCTTTGCATTACCAAGTCCAGCAAGAAATGTGCTGGTACTATCCAGAGCTGTCAGTATGGATTATCTTGCTATATTGCAGAAAATCAATTTGATGCAACTGCTTTACCAACAGTATGTTATTCTTTTCCATTGCTGTTTTGTTGGCTGACTGAAGGAAGATATGCAGTGCATTTGAACCAAAGCAGATGTGTGCTGACAACTTAAATGCACAATCATGTTTGTGTGTTTTCTTTCTTTCTTCCATCCTTTGTAATATCATATTAAATATTAAGGCTACCAGTTTATAATCAATGACTAATGACATAAGAAAAGGAAAAAAAACAGTATACAAAGATTCTCCAGGTGAGGCTTGAACTCACAACCTTGGCATTGTTCAACAGATACTGTCTTATAAGTACCGCGCGCTGACCAATTGCGCCACTGGAGCGCTTTGCAACATTGGTTGGTTATGCTAGATGTGGATTTTATTCAATGCAATCAGTACAGTCATAAGAATTGAAAAAGAAAATCATTTTTGGTGATGAATGATGAGCAACAAAGGAACATGCATGCCAGATGGCACTTGAATAAGCTGTCCACTGTGATAGAAAAGGTTTAAAAAACAACAACAACAATTTTATCATAATTAATGTCATATTTTAGCTTCTGTGGTCACTTTTTACAATCTAAACACTGCAATACTGTTTTACAGTTGAAGCAAGGATAAAATATCAACTCTAGTGATGAGACACTTGCTGTAATGACTTCCAACTCAGAAGGGACTTAAACCCACAACCACTGGCTTAGGAGAGCAGTGCCTTATCCATTATTCCAGTGGTGCTTACTGATGTCCTTATTTAAGACTGTTAGGTTTTTAATAGTCAATTATTTATTTTTTTAAAAAAGTGAAGCTGTTTACTGTGTTCTTTGCATTACCAAGTCCAGCAAGAAATGTGCTGGTACTATCCAGAGCTGTCAGTATGGATTATCTTGCTATATTGCAGAAAATCAATTTGATGCAACTGCTTTACCAACAGTATGTTATTCTTTTCCATTGCTGTTTTGTTGGCTGACTGAAGGAAGATATGCAGTGCATTTGAACCAAAGCAGATGTGTGCTGACAACTTAAATGCACAATCATGTTTGTGTGTTTTCTTTCTTTCTTCCATCCTTTGTAATATCATGTTAAATATTAAGGCTACCAGTTTATAATCAATGACTAATGACATAAGAAAAGGAAAAAAAACAGTATACAAAGATTCTCCAGGTGAGGCTTGAACTCACAACCTTGGCATTGTTCAACAGATACTGTCTTATAAGTACCGCGCGCTGACCAATTGCGCCACTGGAGCGCTTTGCAACATTGGTTGGTTATGCTAGATGTGGATTTTATTCAATGCAATCAGTACAGTCATAAGAATTGAAAAAGAAAATCATTTTTGGTGATGAATGATGAGCAACAAAGGAACATGCATGCCAGATGGTACTTAAATAAGATGTCCACGGTGATAGAAAATGTTTAAAAAAAACAACAACAATGTTATCATAATAAATGTCATATTTTAGCTTCTGTGGTCATTTTTTGCAAGATAAACACTGCAAGACTGTTTTACAGTCGAAGCAAGGATAAAATATCAATTCTAGTGATGAGACACTTGCTGTAATGACTTCCACCCCATATGGAACTTGGACCCCTGTCTTAGGAGGGCAGTGACTTATCCATTATGCCAGTCTTATTTAAGACTGTTAGGTTTTTAATAGTCAATTATTTATTTTTGAGGAAAAAGTGAAGCTGTTTACTGTGTTCTTTGCATTACCAAGTCCAGCAAGAAATGTGCTGGTACTATCCAGAGCTGTCAGTATGGATTATCATGCTATATTGCAGAAAATCAATTTGATGCAACTGCTTTACCAACAGTATGTTAATCTTTTCCATTGCTGTTTTGTTGGCTGACTGAAGGAAGATATGCAGTGCATTTGAACCAAAGCAGATGTGTGCTGACAACTTAAATGCACAATCATGTTTGTGTTTTTTCTTTCTTTCTTCCATCCTTTGTAATATCATATTAAATATTAAGGTAGCAGTTTATAATCAATGACTAATGACATAAGTAAAGGAAAAAAAAAACAGTACACAAAGATGCTCCAAGTGAGGCTTGAACTCACAACCTTGGCATTGCTCAACAGATACTGTCTTATAAGTTTTGCGCGCTGACCAATTGCGCCACTGGAGCATTTTGCAGCATTAATTGGTTATGCTAGATGTGGATTTTATTCAATACAATCAGTACATTCATAAGAATTGAAAAAGAAAATCATTTTCAGTGATGAATGATGAGCAACAAAGGAACATGCATGCCAGATGGCACTTGAATAAGCTGTCCACGGTGATAGAAAAGGTTTAAAAAACAACAACAACAATGTTATCATAATAAATGTCATATTTTAGCTTATGTGGTCATTTTTTACAAGCTAAACACTGCAAGACTGTTTTACAGTTGAAGCAAAGATAAAATATCAACTCTAGTGATGAGACACTTGCTGTAATGACTTCCAACTCAGACGGGACTTAAACCCACAAACACTGGCTTAGGAGAACAGTGCCTTATCCATTATGCCAGTGGTGCTTACTGATGTCCTTATTTAAGACTGATAGGTTTTTAATAGTCAATTATTTATTTTTGAAAAAAAGTGAAGCTGTTTACTGTGTTCTTTGCATTACCAAGTCCAGCAAGAAATGTGCTGGTACTATCCAGAGCTGTCAGTATGGATTATCATGCTATATTGCAGAAAATCAATTTGATGCAACTGCTTTACCAACAGTATGTTAATCTTTTCCATTGCTGTTTTGTTGGCTGACTGAAGGAAGATATGCAGTGCATTTGAACCAAAGCAGATGTGTGCTGACAACTTAAATGCTCAATCATGCTTGTGTGTTTTCTTTCTTTCTTCCATCCTTTGTAATATCATATTAAATATTAAGGTAGCAGTTTATAATCAATGACTAATGACATAAGAAAAGGAAAAAAACCAGTAAAACCTCCAGGTGAGACTTGAACTCACAACCTCGGCATTGCTCAACAGATACTGTCTTATAAGTACCGTGCGCTGACCAATTGCGCCACTGGAGCTCTTTGCAGCATTAATTGGTTATGCTAGATGTGGATTTTATTCAATACAATCAGTACAGTCATAAGAATTGAAAAAGAAAATCATTTTTGGTGATGAATGATGAGCAACAAAGGAACATGCATGCCAGATGGCACTTGAATAAGCTGTCCACGGTGATAGAAAAGGTTTAAAAAACAACAACAACAACAACAACAATGTTATCATAATTAATGTCATATTTTAGCTTCTGTGGTCACTTTTTACAAGCTAAACACTGCAAGACTGTTTTACAGTTGAAGCAAGGATAAAATATCAACTCTACTGATGAGACACTTGCTGTAATGACTTCCAACTCAGACGGGACTTAAACCCACAACCACTGGCTTAGGAGAACAGTGCCTTATCCATTATGCCAGTGGTGCTTACTGATGTCCTTATTTAAGACTGTTAGGTTTTTAATAGTCAATTATTTATTTTTGAAAAAAATTTAAGCTGTTTACTGTGTTCTTTGCATTACCAAGTCCAGCAAGAAATGTGCTGGTACTATCCAGAGCTGTCAGTATGGATTATCATGCTATATTGCAGAAAATCAATTTGATGCTACTGCTTTACCAACAGCATGTTAATCTTTTCCATTGCTGTTTTGTTTGCTGACTGAAGGAAGATATGCAGTGCATTTGAACCAAAGCAGATGTGTGCTGACAACTTAAATGCACAATCATGTTTGCGTTTTTTCTTTCTTTCTTCCATCCTTTGTAATATCATATTAAATATTAAGGTAGCAGTTTATAATCAATGACTAATGACATAAGAAAAGGAAAAAAAACAGTATACAAAGATGCTCCAGGTGAGGCTTGAACTCACAACCTCGGCATTGCTCAACAGATACTGTCTTATAAGTACCGCGCGCTGACCAATTGCGCCACTGGAGCACTTTGCAGCATTAAGTGGTAATGCTAGATGTGGATTTTATTCAATACAATCAGTACAGTCATAAGAATTGAAAAAGAAAATCATTTTTGGTGATGAATGATGAGCAACAAAGGAACATGCATGCCAGATGGCACTTGAATAAGCTGTCCACAGTGATAGAAAAGGTTTAAAAAACAACAACAACAATGTTATCATAATTAATGTCATATTTTAGCTTCTGTGGTCACTTTTTACAAGCTAAACACTGCAAGACTGTTTTACAGTTGAAGCAAGGATAAAATATCAACTCTACTGATGAGACACTTGCTATAATGACTTCCAACTCAGACGGGACTTAAACCCACAACCACTGGCTTAGGAGAACAGTGCCTTATCCATTATGCCAGTGGTGCTTACTGATGTCCTTATTTAAGACTGATAGGTTTTTAATAGTCAATTATTTATTTTTTGAAAAAATATGAAGCTGTTTACTGTGTTCTTTGCATTACCAAGTCCAGCAAGAAATGTGCTGGTATTATCCAGAGCTGTCAGTATGGATTATCATGCTATATTGCAGAAAATCAATTTGATGCAACTGCTTTACCAACAGTATGTTAATCTTTTCCATTGCTGTTTTGTTGGCTGACTGAAGGAAGATATGCAGTGCATTTAAACCAAAGCAGATGTGTGCTGACAACTTAAATGCACTATCATGTTTGTGTTTTTTCTTTCTTTCTTCCATCCTTTGTAATATCATATTAAATATTAAGGTAGCAGTTTATAATCAATGACTAATGACATAAGAAAAGGAAAAAAACAGTATACAAAGAAGCTCCAGGTGAGGCTCGAACTCACAACCTCAGCATTGCTCAACAGATACTGTCTTATAAGTACCACGCGCTGACCAATTGCGCCACTGGAGCACTTTGCAGCATTGTCTGGTTATGCTAGATGTGGATTTTATTTAATACAATCAGTACAGTCATAAGAATTGAAAAAAAAAATCAGTTTTGGTGATGAATGATGAGCAACAAAGGAACATGCATGCCAGATGGCACTTGAATAAGCTGTCCACTGTGATAGAAAAGGTTTAAAAAACAACAACAACAATTTTATCATAATTAATGTCATATTTTAGCTTCTGTGGTCACTTTTTACAAGCTAAACACTGCAATACTGTTTTACAGTTGAAGCAAGGATAAAATATCAACTCTAGTGATGAGACACTTGCTGTAATGACTTCCAACTCAGATGGGACTTAAACCCACAACCACTGGCTTAGGAGAACAGTGCCTTATCCATTATTCCAGTGGTGCTTACTGATGTCCTTATTTAAGACTGTTAGGTTTTTAATAGTCAATTATTTATTTTTTTAAAAAAGTGAAGCTGTTTACTGTGTTCTTTGCATTACCAAGTCCAGCAAGAAATGTGCTGGTACTATCCAGAGCTGTCAGTATGGATTATCTTGCTATATTGCAGAAAATCAATTTGATGCAACTGCTTTACCAACAGTATGTTATTCTTTTCCATTGCTGTTTTGTTGGCTGACTGAAGGAAGATATGCAGTGCATTTGAACCAAAGCAGATGTGTGCTGACAACTTCAATGCACAATCATGTTTGTGTGTTTTCTTTCTTTCTTCCATCCTTTGTAATATCATATTAAATATTAAGGCTACCAGTTTATAATCAATGACTAATGACATAAGAAAAGGAAAAAAAACAGTATACAAAGATTCTCCAGGTGAGGCTTGAACTCACAACCTTGGCATTGTTCAACAGATACTGTCTTATAAGTACCGCGCGCTGACCAATTGCGCCACTGGAGCGCTTTGCAACATTGGTTGGTTATGCTAGATGTGGATTTTATTCAATGCAATCAGTACAGTCATAAGAATTGAAAAAGAAAATCATTTTTGGTGATGAATGATGAGCAACAAAGGAACATGCATGCCAGATGGCACTTGAATAAGCTGTCCACTGTGATAGAAAAGGTTTAAAAAACAACAACAACAATTTTATCATAATTAATGTCATATTTTAGCTTCTGTGGTCACTTTTTACAAGCTAAACACTGCAATACTGTTTTACAGTTGAAGCAAGGATAAAATATCAACTCTAGTGATGAGACACTTGCTGTAATGACTTCCAACTCAGAAGGGACTTAAACCCACAACCACTGGCTTAGGAGAGCAGTGCCTTATCCATTATTCCAGTGGTGCTTACTGATGTCCTTATTTAAGACTGTTAGGTTTTTAATAGTCAATTATTTATTTATTTTAAAAAGTGAAGCTGTTTACTGTGTTCTTTGCATTACCAAGTCCAGCAAGAAATGTGCTGGTACTATCCAGAGCTGTCAGTATGGATTATCTTGCTATATTGCAGAAAATCAATTTGATGCAACTGCTTTACCAACAGTATGTTATTCTTTTCCATTGCTGTTTTGTTGGCTGACTGAAGGAAGATATGCAGTGCATTTGAACCAAAGCAGATGTGTGCTGACAACTTAAATGCACAATCATGTTTGTGTGTTTTCTTTCTTTCTTCCATCCTTTGTAATATCATGTTAAATATTAAGGCTACCAGTTTATAATCAATGACTAATGACATAAGAAAAGGAAAAAAAACAGTATACAAAGATTCTCCAGGTGAGGCTTGAACTCACAACCTTGGCATTGTTCAACAGATACTGTCTTATAAGTACCGCGCGCTGACCAATTGCGCCACTGGAGCGCTTTGCAACATTGGTTGGTTATGCTAGATGTGGATTTTATTCAATGCAATCAGTACAGTCATAAGAATTGAAAAAGAAAATCATTTTTGGTGATGAATGATGAGCAACAAAGGAACATGCATGCCAGATGGTACTTAAATAAGATGTCCACGGTGATAGAAAATGTTTAAAAAAAACAACAACAATGTTATCATAATAAATGTCATATTTTAGCTTCTGTGGTCATTTTTTGCAAGATAAACACTGCAAGACTGTTTTACAGTCGAAGCAAGGATAAAATATCAATTCTAGTGATGAGACACTTGCTGTAATGACTTCCACCCCATATGGAACTTGGACCCCTGTCTTAGGAGGGCAGTGACTTATCCATTATGCCAGTCTTATTTAAGACTGTTAGGTTTTTAATAGTCAATTATTTATTTTTGAGGAAAAAGTGAAGCTGTTTACTGTGTTCTTTGCATTACCAAGTCCAGCAAGAAATGTGCTGGTACTATCCAGAGCTGTCAGTATGGATTATCATGCTATATTGCAGAAAATCAATTTGATGCAACTGCTTTACCAACAGTATGTTAATCTTTTCCATTGCTGTTTTGTTGGCTGACTGAAGGAAGATATGCAGTGCATTTGAACCAAAGCAGATGTGTGCTGACAACTTAAATGCACAATCATGTTTGTGTTTTTTCTTTCTTTCTTCCATCCTTTGTAATATCATATTAAATATTAAGGTAGCAGTTTATAATCAATGACTAATGACATAAGTAAAGGAAAAAAAAAACAGTACACAAAGATGCTCCAAGTGAGGCTTGAACTCACAACCTTGGCATTGCTCAACAGATACTGTCTTATAAGTTTTGAGCGCTGACCAATTGCGCCACTGGAGCATTTTGCAGCATTAATTGGTTATGCTAGATGTGGATTTTATTCAATACAATCAGTACATTCATAAGAATTGAAAAAGAAAATCATTTTCAGTGATGAATGATGAGCAACAAAGGAACATGCATGCCAGATGGCACTTGAATAAGCTGTCCACGGTGATAGAAAAGGTTTAAAAAACAACAACAACAATGTTATCATAATAAATGTCATATTTTAGCTTATGTGGTCATTTTTTACAAGCTAAACACTGCAAGACTGTTTTACAGTTGAAGCAAAGATAAAATATCAACTCTAGTGATGAGACACTTGCTGTAATGACTTCCAACTCAGACGGGACTTAAACCCACAAACACTGGCTTAGGAGAACAGTGCCTTATCCATTATGCCAGTGGTGCTTACTGATGTCCTTATTTAAGACTGATAGGTTTTTAATAGTCAATTATTTATTTTTGAAAAAAAGTGAAGCTGTTTACTGTGTTCTTTGCATTACCAAGTCCAGCAAGAAATGTGCTGGTACTATCCAGAGCTGTCAGTATGGATTATCATGCTATATTGCAGAAAATCAATTTGATGCAACTGCTTTACCAACAGTATGTTAATCTTTTCCATTGCTGTTTTGTTGGCTGACTGAAGGAAGATATGCAGTGCATTTGAACCAAAGCAGATGTGTGCTGACAACTTAAATGCTCAATCATGCTTGTGTGTTTTCTTTCTTTCTTCCATCCTTTGTAATATCATATTAAATATTAAGGTAGCAGTTTATAATCAATGACTAATGACATAAGAAAAGGAAAAAAACCAGTAAAACCTCCAGGTGAGACTTGAACTCACAACCTCGGCATTGCTCAACAGATACTGTCTTATAAGTACCGTGCGCTGACCAATTGCGCCACTGGAGCTCTTTGCAGCATTAATTGGTTATGCTAGATGTGGATTTTATTCAATACAATCAGTACAGTCATAAGAATTGAAAAAGAAAATCATTTTTGGTGATGAATGATGAGCAACAAAGGAACATGCATGCCAGATGGCACTTGAATAAGCTGTCCACGGTGATAGAAAAGGTTTAAAAAACAACAACAACAACAACAACAATGTTATCATAATTAATGTCATATTTTAGCTTCTGTGGTCACTTTTTACAAGCTAAACACTGCAAGACTGTTTTACAGTTGAAGCAAGGATAAAATATCAACTCTACTGATGAGACACTTGCTGTAATGACTTCCAACTCAGACGGGACTTAAACCCACAACCACTGGCTTAGGAGAACAGTGCCTTATCCATTATGCCAGTGGTGCTTACTGATGTCCTTATTTAAGACTGTTAGGTTTTTAATAGTCAATTATTTATTTTTGAAAAAAATTTAAGCTGTTTACTGTGTTCTTTGCATTACCAAGTCCAGCAAGAAATGTGCTGGTACTATCCAGAGCTGTCAGTATGGATTATCATGCTATATTGCAGAAAATCAATTTGATGCTACTGCTTTACCAACAGCATGTTAATCTTTTCCATTGCTGTTTTGTTTGCTGACTGAAGGAAGATATGCAGTGCATTTGAACCAAAGCAGATGTGTGCTGACAACTTAAATGCACAATCATGTTTGCGTTTTTTCTTTCTTTCTTCCATCCTTTGTAATATCATATTAAATATTAAGGTAGCAGTTTATAATCAATGACTAATGACATAAGAAAAGGAAAAAAAACAGTATACAAAGATGCTCCAGGTGAGGCTTGAACTCACAACCTCGGCATTGCTCAACAGATACTGTCTTATAAGTACCGCGCGCTGACCAATTGCGCCACTGGAGCACTTTGCAGCATTAAGTGGTAATGCTAGATGTGGATTTTATTCAATACAATCAGTACAGTCATAAGAATTGAAAAAGAAAATCATTTTTGGTGATGAATGATGAGCAACAAAGGAACATGCATGCCAGATGGCACTTGAATAAGCTGTCCACAGTGATAGAAAAGGTTTAAAAAACAACAACAACAATGTTATCATAATTAATGTCATATTTTAGCTTCTGTGGTCACTTTTTACAAGCTAAACACTGCAAGACTGTTTTACAGTTGAAGCAAGGATAAAATATCAACTCTACTGATGAGACACTTGCTATAATGACTTCCAACTCAGACGGGACTTAAACCCACAACCACTGGCTTAGGAGAACAGTGCCTTATCCATTATGCCAGTGGTGCTTACTGATGTCCTTATTTAAGACTGATAGGTTTTTAATAGTCAATTATTTATTTTTTGAAAAAATATGAAGCTGTTTACTGTGTTCTTTGCATTACCAAGTCCAGCAAGAAATGTGCTGGTATTATCCAGAGCTGTCAGTATGGATTATCATGCTATATTGCAGAAAATCAATTTGATGCAACTGCTTTACCAACAGTATGTTAATCTTTTCCATTGCTGTTTTGTTGGCTGACTGAAGGAAGATATGCAGTGCATTTAAACCAAAGCAGATGTGTGCTGACAACTTAAATGCACTATCATGTTTGTGTTTTTTCTTTCTTTCTTCCATCCTTTGTAATATCATATTAAATATTAAGGTAGCAGTTTATAATCAATGACTAATGACATAAGAAAAGGAAAAAAACAGTATACAAAGAAGCTCCAGGTGAGGCTCGAACTCACAACCTCAGCATTGCTCAACAGATACTGTCTTATAAGTACCACGCGCTGACCAATTGCGCCACTGGAGCACTTTGCAGCATTGTCTGGTTATGCTAGATGTGGATTTTATTTAATACAATCAGTACAGTCATAAGAATTGAAAAAAAAAATCAGTTTTGGTGATGAATGATGAGCAACAAAGGAACATGCATGCCAGATGGCACTTGAATAAGCTGTCCACTGTGATAGAAAAGGTTTAAAAAACAACAACAACAATTTTATCATAATTAATGTCATATTTTAGCTTCTGTGGTCACTTTTTACAAGCTAAACACTGCAATACTGTTTTACAGTTGAAGCAAGGATAAAATATCAACTCTAGTGATGAGACACTTGCTGTAATGACTTCCAACTCAGATGGGACTTAAACCCACAACCACTGGCTTAGGAGAACAGTGCCTTATCCATTATTCCAGTGGTGCTTACTGATGTCCTTATTTAAGACTGTTAGGTTTTTAATAGTCAATTATTTATTTTTTTAAAAAAGTGAAGCTGTTTACTGTGTTCTTTGCATTACCAAGTCCAGCAAGAAATGTGCTGGTACTATCCAGAGCTGTCAGTATGGATTATCTTGCTATATTGCAGAAAATCAATTTGATGCAACTGCTTTACCAACAGTATGTTATTCTTTTCCATTGCTGTTTTGTTGGCTGACTGAAGGAAGATATGCAGTGCATTTGAACCAAAGCAGATGTGTGCTGACAACTTCAATGCACAATCATGTTTGTGTGTTTTCTTTCTTTCTTCCATCCTTTGTAATATCATATTAAATATTAAGGCTACCAGTTTATAATCAATGACTAATGACATAAGAAAAGGAAAAAAAACAGTATACAAAGATTCTCCAGGTGAGGCTTGAACTCACAACCTTGGCATTGTTCAACAGATACTGTCTTATAAGTACCGCGCGCTGACCAATTGCGCCACTGGAGCGCTTTGCAACATTGGTTGGTTATGCTAGATGTGGATTTTATTCAATGCAATCAGTACAGTCATAAGAATTGAAAAAGAAAATCATTTTTGGTGATGAATGATGAGCAACAAAGGAACATGCATGCCAGATGGCACTTGAATAAGCTGTCCACTGTGATAGAAAAGGTTTAAAAAACAACAACAACAATTTTATCATAATTAATGTCATATTTTAGCTTCTGTGGTCACTTTTTACAAGCTAAACACTGCAATACTGTTTTACAGTTGAAGCAAGGATAAAATATCAACTCTAGTGATGAGACACTTGCTGTAATGACTTCCAACTCAGAAGGGACTTAAACCCACAACCACTGGCTTAGGAGAGCAGTGCCTTATCCATTATTCCAGTGGTGCTTACTGATGTCCTTATTTAAGACTGTTAGGTTTTTAATAGTCAATTATTTATTTATTTTAAAAAGTGAAGCTGTTTACTGTGTTCTTTGCATTACCAAGTCCAGCAAGAAATGTGCTGGTACTATCCAGAGCTGTCAGTATGGATTATCTTGCTATATTGCAGAAAATCAATTTGATGCAACTGCTTTACCAACAGTATGTTATTCTTTTCCATTGCTGTTTTGTTGGCTGACTGAAGGAAGATATGCAGTGCATTTGAACCAAAGCAGATGTGTGCTGACAACTTAAATGCACAATCATGTTTGTGTGTTTTCTTTCTTTCTTCCATCCTTTGTAATATCATGTTAAATATTAAGGCTACCAGTTTATAATCAATGACTAATGACATAAGAAAAGGAAAAAAAACAGTATACAAAGATTCTCCAGGTGAGGCTTGAACTCACAACCTTGGCATTGTTCAACAGATACTGTCTTATAAGTACCGCGCGCTGACCAATTGCGCCACTGGAGCGCTTTGCAACATTGGTTGGTTATGCTAGATGTGGATTTTATTCAATGCAATCAGTACAGTCATAAGAATTGAAAAAGAAAATCATTTTTGGTGATGAATGATGAGCAACAAAGGAACATGCATGCCAGATGGTACTTAAATAAGATGTCCACGGTGATAGAAAATGTTTAAAAAAAACAACAACAATGTTATCATAATAAATGTCATATTTTAGCTTCTGTGGTCATTTTTTGCAAGATAAACACTGCAAGACTGTTTTACAGTCGAAGCAAGGATAAAATATCAATTCTAGTGATGAGACACTTGCTGTAATGACTTCCACCCCATATGGAACTTGGACCCCTGTCTTAGGAGGGCAGTGACTTATCCATTATGCCAGTCTTATTTAAGACTGTTAGGTTTTTAATAGTCAATTATTTATTTTTGAGGAAAAAGTGAAGCTGTTTACTGTGTTCTTTGCATTACCAAGTCCAGCAAGAAATGTGCTGGTACTATCCAGAGCTGTCAGTATGGATTATCATGCTATATTGCAGAAAATCAATTTGATGCAACTGCTTTACCAACAGTATGTTAATCTTTTCCATTGCTGTTTTGTTGGCTGACTGAAGGAAGATATGCAGTGCATTTGAACCAAAGCAGATGTGTGCTGACAACTTAAATGCACAATCATGTTTGTGTTTTTTCTTTCTTTCTTCCATCCTTTGTAATATCATATTAAATATTAAGGTAGCAGTTTATAATCAATGACTAATGACATAAGTAAAGGAAAAAAAAAACGGTACACAAAGATGCTCCAAGTGAGGCTTGAACTCACAACCTTGGCATTGCTCAACAGATACTGTCTTATAAGTTTTGCGCGCTGACCAATTGCGCCACTGGAGCATTTTGCAGCATTAATTGGTTATGCTAGATGTGGATTTTATTCAATACAATCAGTACATTCATAAGAATTGAAAAAGAAAATCATTTTCAGTGATGAATGATGAGCAACAAAGGAACATGCATGCCAGATGGCACTTGAATAAGCTGTCCACGGTGATAGAAAAGGTTTAAAAAACAACAACAACAATGTTATCATAATAAATGTCATATTTTAGCTTATGTGGTCATTTTTTACAAGCTAAACACTGCAAGACTGTTTTACAGTTGAAGCAAAGATAAAATATCAACTCTAGTGATGAGACACTTGCTGTAATGACTTCCAACTCAGACGGGACTTAAACCCACAAACACTGGCTTAGGAGAACAGTGCCTTATCCATTATGCCAGTGGTGCTTACTGATGTCCTTATTTAAGACTGATAGGTTTTTAATAGTCAATTATTTATTTTTGAAAAAAAGTGAAGCTGTTTACTGTGTTCTTTGCATTACCAAGTCCAGCAAGAAATGTGCTGGTACTATCCAGAGCTGTCAGTATGGATTATCATGCTATATTGCAGAAAATCAATTTGATGCAACTGCTTTACCAACAGTATGTTAATCTTTTCCATTGCTGTTTTGTTGGCTGACTGAAGGAAGATATGCAGTGCATTTGAACCAAAGCAGATGTGTGCTGACAACTTAAATGCTCAATCATGCTTGTGTGTTTTCTTTCTTTCTTCCATCCTTTGTAATATCATATTAAATATTAAGGTAGCAGTTTATAATCAATGACTAATGACATAAGAAAAGGAAAAAAACCAGTAAAACCTCCAGGTGAGGCTTGAACTCACAACCTCGGCATTGCTCAACAGATACTGTCTTATAAGTACCGTGCGCTGACCAATTGCGCCACTGGAGCTCTTTGCAGCATTAATTGGTTATGCTAGATGTGGATTTTATTCAATACAATCAGTACAGTCATAAGAATTGAAAAAGAAAATCATTTTTGGTGATGAATGATGAGCAACAAAGGAACATGCATGCCAGATGGCACTTGAATAAGCTGTCCACGGTGATAGAAAAGGTTTAAAAAACAACAACAACAACAACAACAATGTTATCATAATTAATGTCATATTTTAGCTTCTGTGGTCACTTTTTACAAGCTAAACACTGCAAGACTGTTTTACAGTTGAAGCAAGGATAAAATATCAACTCTACTGATGAGACACTTGCTGTAATGACTTCCAACTCAGACGGGACTTAAACCCACAACCACTGGCTTAGGAGAACAGTGCCTTATCCATTATGCCAGTGGTGCTTACTGATGTCCTTATTTAAGACTGTTAGGTTTTTAATAGTCAATTATTTATTTTTGAAAAAAATTTAAGCTGTTTACTGTGTTCTTTGCATTACCAAGTCCAGCAAGAAATGTGCTGGTACTATCCAGAGCTGTCAGTATGGATTATCATGCTATATTGCAGAAAATCAATTTGATGCTACTGCTTTACCAACAGCATGTTAATCTTTTCCATTGCTGTTTTGTTTGCTGACTGAAGGAAGATATGCAGTGCATTTGAACCAAAGCAGATGTGTGCTGACAACTTAAATGCACAATCATGTTTGCGTTTTTTCTTTCTTTCTTCCATCCTTTGTAATATCATATTAAATATTAAGGTAGCAGTTTATAATCAATGACTAATGACATAAGAAAAGGAATCAAAACAGTATACAAAGATGCTCCAGGTGAGGCTTGAACTCACAACCTCGGCATTGCTCAACAGATACTGTCTTATAAGTACCGCGCGCTGACCAATTGCGCCACTGGAGCACTTTGCAGCATTAAGTGGTAATGCTAGATGTGGATTTTATTCAATACAATCAGTACAGTCATAAGAATTGAAAAAGAAAATCATTTTTGGTGATGAATGATGAGCAACAAAGGAACATGCATGCCAGATGGCACTTGAATAAGCTGTCCACAGTGATAGAAAAGGTTTAAAAAACAACAACAACAATGTTATCATAATTAATGTCATATTTTAGCTTCTGTGGTCACTTTTTACAAGCTAAACACTGCAAGACTGTTTTACAGTTGAAGCAAGGATAAAATATCAACTCTACTGATGAGACACTTGCTATAATGACTTCCAACTCAGACGGGACTTAAACCCACAACCACTGGCTTAGGAGAACAGTGCCTTATCCATTATGCCAGTGATGCTTACTGATGTCCTTATTTAAGACTGATAGGTTTTTAATAGTCAATTATTTATTTTTTGAAAAAATATGAAGCTGTTTACTGTGTTCTTTGCATTACCAAGTCCAGCAAGAAATGTGCTGGTACTATCCAGAGCTGTCAGTATGGATTATCATGCTATATTGCAGAAAATCAATTTGATGCAACTGCTTTACCAACAGTATGTTAATCTTTTCCAGTGCTGTTTTGTTGGCTGACTGAAGGAAGATATGCAGTGCATTTGAACCAAAGCAGATGTGTGCTGACAACTTAAATGCACTGTGTTTTTTCTTTCTTTCTTCCATCCTTTGTAATATCATATTAAATATTAAGGTAGCAGTTTATAATCAATGACTTATGACATAAGAAAAGGAAAAAAAACAGTATACAAAGATGCTCCAGGTGAGGCTTGAACTCACAACCTCGGCATTGCTCAACAGATACTGTCTTATAAGTACCGCGCGCTGACCAATTGTGCCACTGGAGCTCTTTGTAGCATTAATTGGTTATGCTAGATGTGGATTTTATTCAATACAATCAGTACAGTCATAAGAATTGAAAAAGAAAATCATTTTTGGTGATGAATGATGAGCAACAAAGGAACATGCATGCCAGATGGCACTTGAATAAGCTGTCCACAGTGATAGAAAAGGTTTAAAAAACATCAACAACAATGTTATCATAATTAATGTCATATTTTAGCTTCTGTGGTCACTTTTTACAAGCTAAACACTGCAAGACTGTTTTACAGTTGAAGCAAGGATAAAATATCAACTCTAGTGATGAGACACTTGCTGTAATGACTTCCAACTCAGATGGGACTTAAACCCACAACCACTGGCTTAGGAGAACAGTGCCTTATTCATTATTCCAGTGGTGCTTACTGATGTCCTTATTTAAGACTGATAGGTTTTTAATAGTCAATTATTTATTTTTTGAAAAAATATGAAGCTGTTTACTGTGTTCTTTGCATTACCAAGTCCAGCAAGAAATGTGCTGGTATTATCCAGAGCTGTCAGTATGGATTATCATGCTATATTGCAGAAAATCAATTTGATGCAACTGCTTTACCAACAGTATGTTAATCTTTTCCATTGCTGTTTTGTTGGCTGACTGAAGGAAGATATGCAGTGCATTTGAACCAAAGCAGATGTGTGCTGACAACTTAAATGCACTATCATGTTTGTGTTTTTTCTTTCTTTCTTTCTTCCATCCTTTGTAATATCATATTAAATATTAAGGTAGCAGTTTATAATCAATGACTAATGACATAAGAAAAGGAAAAAAACAGTATACAAAGATGCTCCAGGTGAGGCTTGAACTCACAACCTCGGCATTGCTCAACAGATACTGTCTTATAAGTACCACGAGCTGACCAATTGCGCCACTGGAGTACTTTGCAGCATTGACTGGTAATGCTAGATGTGGATTTTATTTAATACAATCAGTACAGTCATAAGAATTGGAAAAAAAAATCATTTTTGGTGATGAATGATGAGCAACAAAGGAACATGCATGCCAGATGGCACTTGAATAAGCTGTCCACTGTGATAGAAAAGGTTTAAAAAACAACAACAACAACAACAATGTTATCATAATTAATGTCATATTTTAGCTTCTGTGGTAATTTTTTACAAGCTAAACACTGCAAGACTGTTTTACAGTTGAAGCAAGGATAAAATATCAACTCTAGTGATGAGACACTTGCTGTAATGACTTCCAACTCAGACGGGACTTAAACCCACAACCACTGGTTTAGGAGAACAGTGCCTTATCCATTATGCCAGTGGTGCTTACTGAAGTTCTTATTTAAGACTGATAGGGTTTTAATAGTCAATTATTTATTTAAAAAATTTTTTGAAGCTGTTTACTGTGTTCTTTGCATTACCAAGTCCAGCAAGAAATGTGCTGGTACTATCCAGAGCTGTCAGTATGGATTATCTTGCTATATTGCAGAAAATCAATTTGATGCAACTGCTTTACCAACAGTATGTTATTCTTTTCCATTGCTGTTTTGTTGGCTGACTGAAGGAAGATATGCAGTGCATTTGAACCAAAGCAGATGTGTGCTGACAACTTAAATGCACAGTCATGTTTGTGTGTTTTCTTTCTTTCTTCCATCCTTTGTAATATCATATTAAATATTAAGGCTACCAGTTTATAATCAATGACTAATGACATAAGAAAAGGAAAAAAAACAGAATACAAAGATTCTCCAGGTGAGGCTTGAACTTACAACCTCGGCATTGCTCAACAGATTCTGTCTTATAAGTACCGCGCGCTGACCAATTGCGCCACTGGAGCGCTTTGTAACATTGATTGGTTATGCTAGATGTGGATTTTATTCAATGCAATCAGTACAGTCATAAGAATTGAAAAAGAAAATCATTTTTGGTGATGAATGATGAGCAACAAAGGAACATGCATGCCAGATGGTACTTAAATAAGATGTCCACGGTGATAGAAAATGTTTAAAAAAAACAACAACAATGTTATCATAATAAATGTCATATTTTAGCTTCTGTGGTAATTTTTTGCAAGCTAAACACTGCAAGACTGTTTTACAGTCGAAGCAAGGATAAAATATCAATTCTAGTGATGAGACACTTGCTGTAATGACTTCCACCCCATATGGAACTTGGACCCCTGTCTTAGGAGGGCAGTGACTTATCCATTATGCCAGTGGTGCTTACTGATGTTCTTATTTAAGACTGTTAGGTTTTTAATAGTCAATTATTTATTTTTGAGGAAAAAGTGAAGCTGTTTACTGTGTTCTTTGCATTACCAAGTCCAGCAAGAAATGTGCTGGTACTATCCAGAGCTGTCAGTATGGATTATCATGCTATATTGCAGAAAATCAATTTGATGCAACTGCTTTACCAACAGTATGTTAATCTTTTCCATTGCTGTTTTGTTGGCTGACTGAAGGAAGATATGCAGTGCATTTGAACCAAAGCAGATGTGTGCTGACAACTTAAATGCACAATCATGTTTGTGTTTTTTCTTTCTTTCTTCCATCCTTTGTAATATCATATTAAATATTAAGGTAGCAGTTTATAATCAATGACTAATGACATAAGAAAAGGAAAAAAAAACAGTATACAAAGATGCTCCAGGTGAGGCTTGAACTCACAACCGCGGCATTGCTCAACAGATACTGTCTTATAACTACCGCACGCTGACCAATTGAGTCACTGGAGCACTTTGCAGCATTAATTGGTTATGGTAGATGTGGATTTTATTTAATACAATCAGTACAGTCATAAGAATTGAAAAAGAAAATCATTTTTGGTGATGAATGATGAGCAACAAAGAAACATGCATGCCAGATGGCACTTGAATAAGCTGTCCACGGTGGTAGAAAAGGTTTAAAAAACAACAACAACAATGTTATCATAATTAATGTCATATTTTAGCTTCTGTGGTCATTTTTTACAAGCTAAACACTGCAAGACTGTTTTACAGTTGAAGCAAGGATAAAATATCAACTCTAGTGATGAGACACTTGCTGTAATGACTTCCAACTCAGAAGGGACTTAAACTTACAACCACTGGCTTAGGAGAACAGTGCCTTATCCATTATGCCAGTGTTTCTTACTGATGTCCTTATTTAAGACTGATAGGTTTTTAATAGTCAATTATTTATTTTTGAAAAAAAGTGAAGCTGTTTACTGTGTTCTTTGCATTACCAAGTCCAGCAAGAAATGTGCTGGTACTATCCAGAGCTGTCAGTATGGATTATTATGCTATATTGCAGAAAATCAATTTGATGCAACTGCTTTACCAACAGTATGTTAATCTTTTCCATTGCTGTTTTGTTGGCTGACTGAAGGAAGATATGCAGTGCATTTGAACCAAAGCAGATGTGTGCTGACAACTTAAATGCACAATCATGTTTGTGTTTTTTCTTTCTTTCTTCCATCCTTTGTAATATCATATTAAATATTAAGGTAGCAGTTTATAATCAATGACTTATGACATAAGAAAAGGAAAAAAAACAGTATACAAAGATACTCCAGGTGAGGCTTGAACTCACAACCTCGGCATTGCTCAACAGATACTGTCTTATAAGTTTCGCGCGCTGACCAATTGCGCCACTGGAGCACTTTGCAGCATTAATTGGTTATGCTAGATGTGGATTTTATTCAATACAATCAGTACAGTCATAAGAATTGAAAAAGAAAATCATTTTTGGTGATGAATGATGAGCAACAAAAGAACATGCATGCCAGATGGCACTTGAATAAGCTGTCCACGGTGATAGAAAAGGTTTAAAAAACAACAACAACAATGTTATCATAATAAATGTCATATTTTAGCTTCTGTGGTCATTTTTTACAAGCTAAACACTGCAAGACTGTTTTACAGTTGAAGCAAGGATAAAATATCAACTCTAGTGATGAGACACTTGCTGTAATGACTTCCAACTCAGACGGGACTTAAACCCACAACCACTGGCTTAGGAGAACAGTGCCTTATCCATTATGCCAGTGGTGCTTACTGAAGTCCTTATTTAAGACTGATAGGGTTTTAATAGTCAATTATTTATTTAAAAAAAAAATTTGAAGCTGTTTACTGTGTTCTTTGCATTACCAAGTCCAGCAAGAAATGTGCTGGTACTATCCAGAGCTGTCAGTATGGATTATCTTGCTATATTGCAGAAAATCAATTTGATGCAACTGCTTTACCAACAGTATGTTATTCTTTTCCATTGCTGTTTTGTTGGCTGACTGAAGGAAGATATGCAGTGCATTTGAACCAAAGCAGATGTGTGCTGACAACTTAAATGCACAATCATGTTTGTGTGTTTTCTTTCTTTCTTCCATCCTTTGTAATATCATATTAAATATGAAGGCTACCAGTTTATAATCAATGACATAAGATAAGGAAAAAAAACAGTATACAAAGATTCTCCAGGTGAGGCTTGAACTCACAACCTCGGCATTGCTCAACAGATACTGTCTTATAAGTACCGCGCGCTGACCAATTGCGCCACTGGAGCGCTTTGCAACATTGTTTGGTTATGCTAGATGTGGATTTTATTCAATGCAATCAGTACAGTCATAAGAATTGGAAAAAAAAATCATTTTTGGTGATGAATGATGAGCAACAAAGGAACATGCATGCCAGATTGTACTTAAATAAGCTGTCCACAGTGATAGAAAATGTTTAAAAAAAACAACAACAATGTTATCATAATAAATGTCATATTTTAGCTTCTGTGGTCATTTTTTGCAAGCTAAACACTGCAAGACTGTTTTACAGTTGAAGCAAGGATAACATATCAACTCTAGTGATGAGACACTTGCTGTAATGACTTCCACCCCATATGGAACTTGGACCCCCTGTCTTAGGAGGGCAGTGACTTATCCATTATGCCAGTGGTGCTTACTGATGTTCTTATTTAAGACTGTTAGGTTTTTAATAGTCAATTATTTATTTTTGAGGAAAATGTGAAGCTGTTTACTGTGTTCTTTGCATTACCAAGTACAGCAAGAAATGTGCTGGTACTATTCAGAGCTGTCAGTATGGATTATCATGCTATATTGCAGAAAATCAATTTGATGCAACTGCTTTACCAACAGTATGTTATTCTTTTCCATTGCTGTTTTGTTGGCTGACTGAAGGAAGATATGCAGTGCATTTGAACCAAAGCAGATGTGTGCTGACAACTTAAATGCACAATCATGTTTGTGTGTTTTCTTTCTTTCTTCCATCCTTTGTAATATCATATTAAATATTAAGGCTACCAGTTTATAATCAATGACTAATGACATAAGATAAGGAAAAAAAACAGTATACAAAGATTCTCCAGGTGAGGCTTGAACTCACAACCGCGGCATTGCTCAACAGATACTGTCTTATAAGTACCGCGCGCTGACCAATTGCGCCACTGGAGCGCTTTGCAACATTGTTTGGTTATGCTAGATGTGGATTTTATTCAATGCAATCAGTACAGTCATAAGAATTGAAAAAAAAAAATCATTTTTGGTGATGAATGATGAGCAACAAAGGAACATGCATGCCAGATTGTACTTAAATAAGCTGTCCACAGTGATAGAAAATGTTTAAAAAAAACAACAACAATGTTATCATAATAAATGTCATATTTTAGCTTCTGTGGTCATTTTTTGCAAGCTAAACACTGCAAGACTGTTTTACAGTTGAAGCAAGGATAAAATATCAACTCTAGTGATGAGACACTTGCTGTAATGACTTCCACCCCATATGGAACTTGGACCCCCTGTCTTAGGAGGGCAGTGACTTATCCATTATGCCAGTGGTGCTTACTGATGTTCTTATTTAAGACTGTTAGGTTTTTAATAGTCAATTATTTATTTTTGAGGAAAAAGTGAAGCTGTTTACTGTGTTCTTTGCATTACCAAGTACAGCAAGAAATGTGCTGGTACTATTCAGAGCTGTCAGTATGGATTATCATGCTATATTGCAGAAAATCAATTTGATGCAACTGCTTTACCAATAGTATGTTAATCTTTTCCATTGCTGTTTTGTTGGCTGACTGAAGGAAGATATGCAGTGCATTTGAACCAAAGCAGATGTGTGCTGACAACTTAAATGCACAATCATGTTTGTGTTTTTGCTTTCTTTCTTCCATCCTTTGTAATATCATATTAAATATTAAGGTAGCAGTTTATAATCAATGACTTATGACATAAGAAAAGGAAAAAAACAGTATACAAAGATGCTCCAGGTGAGGTTTGAACTCACAACCTCGGCATTGCTCAACAGATACTGTCTTATAAGTACCGCGCGCTGACCAATTGCGCCACTGGAGCTCTTTGCAGCATTAATTGGTTATGCTAGATGTGGATTTTATTCAATACAATCAGTACAGTCATAAGAATTGAAAAAGAAAATCATTTTTGGTGATGAATGATGAGCAACAAAGGAACATGCATGCCAGATGGCACTTGAATAAGCTGTCCACGGTGATAGAAAAGGTTTAAAAAACAACAACAATGTTATCATAATTAATGTCATATTTTAGCTTCTGTGGTCATTTTTTACAAGCTAAACACTGCAAGACTGTTTTACAGTTGAAGCAAGGATAAAATATCAACTCTAGTGATGAGACACTTGCTGTAATGACTTCCACCCCATATAGGACTTGGACCCCCTGGCTTACGAGGGCAGTGACTTATCCATTATGGCAGTGGTACTTACTGATGTTCTTATTTAAGACTGTTAGGTTTTTAATAGTCAATTATTTATTTTTGAGGAAAAAGTGAAGCTGTTTACTGTGTTCTTTGCATTACCAAGTCCAGCAAGAAATGTGCTGGTACTATCCAGAGCTGTCAGTATGGATTATCATGCTATATTGCAGAAAATCAATTTGATGCAACTGCTTTACCAACAGTATGTTAATCTTTTCCATTGCTGTTTTGTTGGCTGACTGAAGGAAGATATGCAGTGCATTTGAACCAAAGCAGATGTGTGCTGACAACTTAAATGCACTATCATGTTTGTGTTTTTTCTTTCTTTCTTCCATCCTTTGTAATATCATATTAAATATTAAGGTAGCAGTTTATAATCAATGACTAATGACATAAGAAAAGGAAAAAAACAGTATACAAAGTTGCTCCAGGTGAGGCTTGAACTCACAACCTCAGCATTGCTCAACAGATACTGTCTTATAAGTACCACGCGCTGACCAATTGCGCCACTGGAGCACTTTGCAGCATTGATTGGTTATGCTAGATGTGGATTTTATTTAATACAATCAGTACAGTCATAAGAATTGGGAAAAAAAAATCATTTTTGGTAATGAATGATGAGCAACAAAGGAACATGCATGCCAGATGGCACTTGAATAAGCTGTCCACGGTGATAGAAAAGGTTTAAAAAACAACAACAACAATGTTATCATAATTAATGTCATATTTTAGCTTCTGTGGTCACTTTTTACAAGCTAAACACTGCAAGACTGTTTTACAGTTGAAGCAAGGATAAAATATCAACTCTAGCGATGAGACACTTGCTGTAATGACTTCCAACTCAGACGGGACTTAAACCCACAACCACTGGCTTAGGAGAACAGTGCCTTATCCATTATGCCAGTGGTGCTTACTGATGCCCTTATTTAAGACTGATAGGTTTTTAATAGTCAATTATTTATTTTTTGAAAAAATATGAAGCTGTTTACTGTGTTCTTTGCATTACCAAGTCCAGCAAGTAATGTGCTGGTACTATCCAGAGCTGTCAGTATGGATTATCATGCTATATTGCAGAAAATCAATTTGAGGCAACTGCTTTACCAACAGTATGTTAATCTTTTCCATTGCTGTTTTGTTGGCTGACTGAAGGAAGATATGCAGTGCATTTGAACCAAAGCAGATGTGTGCTGACAACTTAAATGCACTAACATGTTTGTGTTTTTTCTTTCTTTCTTCCATCCTTTGTAATATCATATTAAATATTAAGGTAGCAGTTTATAATCAATGACTAATGACATAAGAAAAGGAAAAAAACAGTATACAAAGTTGCTCCAGGTGAGGCTTGAACTCACAACCTCAGCATTGCTCAACAGATACTGTCTTATAAGTACCACGCGCTGACCAATTGCGCCACTGGAGCACTTTGCAGCATTGATTGGTTATGCTAGATGTGGATTTTATTTAATACAATCAGTACAGTCATAAGAATTGGGAAAAAAAAATCATTTTTGGTAATGAATGATGAGCAACAAAGGAACATGCATGCCAGATGGCACTTGAATAAGCTGTCCACGGTAATAGAAAAGGTTTAAAAAACAACAACAACAATGTTATCATAATTAATGTCATATTTTAGCTTCTGTGGTCATTTTTTACAAGCTAAACAATGCAAGACTGTTTTACAGTTGAAGCAAGGATAAAATATCAACTGTAGTGATGAGACACTTGCTGTAATGACTTCCACCCCATATAGGACTTGGACCCTCTGGCTTACGAGGGCAGTGACTTATCCATTATGGCAGTGGTACTTACTGATGTTCTTATTTAAGACTGTTAGGTTTTTAATAGTCAATTATTTATTTTTGAGGAAAAAGTGAAGCTGTTTACTGTGTTCTTTGCATTACCAAGTCCAGCAAGAAATGTGCTGGTACTATCCAGAGCTGTCAGTATGGATTATCATGCTATATTGCAGAAAATCAATTTGATGCAACTGCTTTACCAACAGTATGTTAATCTTTTCCATTGCTGTTTTGTTGGCTGACTGAAGGAAGATATGCAGTGCATTTGAACCAAAGCAGATGTGTGCTGACAAGTTAAATGCACAATCATGTTTGTGTTTTTTCTTTCTTTCTTCCATCCTTTGTAATATCATATTAAATATTAAGGTAGCAGTTTATAATCAATGACTAATGACATAAGAAAAGGAAAAAAACAGTATACAAAGATGCTCCAGGTGAGGCTTGAACTCACAACCTCAGCATTGCTCAACAGATACTGTCTTATAAGTACCGCGCGCTTACCAATTGCGCCACTGGAGCACTTTGCAGCGTTAATTGGTTATGCTAGATGTGGATTTTATTCAATACAATCAGTACAACCATAAGAATTGAAAATGAAAATCATTTTCGGTGATGAATGATGAGCAACAAAGGAACATGCATGCTAGAAGCACTTGAATAAGCTGTCCACGGTGATAGAAAAGGTTTAAAAAACAACAACAACAATGTTATCATAATTAATGTCATATTTTAGCTTCTGTGGTCACTTTTTACAAGCTAAACACTGCAAGACTGTTTTACAGTTGAAGCAAGGATAAAATATCAACTCTACTGATGAGACACTTGCTGTAATGACTTCCAACTCAGACAGGACTTAAACCCACAACCACTGGATTAGGAGTACAGTGCCTTATCCATTATGCCAGTGGTGCTTACTGATGTCCTTATTTAAGACTGATAGGTTTTTAATAGTCAATTATTTATTTTTGAAAAAAAATTGAAGCTGTTTACTGTGTTCTTTGCATTACCAAGTCCAGCAAGAAATGTGCAGGTACTATCCAGAGCTGTCAGTATGGATTATCATGCTATATTGCAGAAAATCAATTTGATGCAACTGCTTTACCAACAGTATGTTATTCTTTTCCATTGCTGTTTTGTTGGCTGACTGAAGGAAGATATGCAGTGCATTTGAACCAAAGCAGATGTGTGCTGACAACTTAAATGCACAATCACGTTTGTGTTTTTTCTTTCTTTCTTCCATCCTTTGTAATATCATATTAAATATTAAGGTAGCAGTTTATAATCAATGACTAATGACATAAGAAAAGGAAAAAAAAACAGTATACAAAGATGCTCCAGGTGAGGCTTGAACTCACAACCTCGGCATTGCTCAACAGATACTGTCTTATAAGTACCTCGTGCTGACCAATTGCGCCACTGGAGCTCTTTGCAGCATTAATTGGTTATGCTAGATGTGGATTTTATTCAATACAATCAGTACAGTCATAAGAATTGAAAAAGAAAATAATTTTTGGTGATGAATGATGAGCAACAAAGGAACATGCATGCCAGATGGCACTTGAATAAGCTGTCCACGGTGATAGAAAAGGTTTAAAAAACAACAACAACAATGTTATCATAATTAATGTCATATTTTAGCTTCTGTGGTCACTTTTTACAAGCTAAACACTGCAAGACTGTTTTACAGTTGAAGCAAGGATAAAATATCAACTCTAGCGATGAGACACTTGCTGTAATGACTTCCAACTCAGACGGGACTTAAACCCACAACCACTGGCTTAGGAGAACAGTGCCTTATCCATTATGCCAGTGGTGCTTACTGATGCCCTTATTTAAGACTGATAGGTTTTTAATAGTCAATTATTTATTTTTTGAAAAAATATGAAGCTGTTTACTGTGTTCTTTGCATTACCAAGTCCAGCAAGTAATGTGCTGGTACTATCCAGAGCTGTCAGTATGGATTATCATGCTATATTGCAGAAAATCAATTTGAGGCAACTGCTTTACCAACAGTATGTTAATCTTTTCCATTGCTGTTTTGTTGGCTGACTGAAGGAAGATATGCAGTGCATTTGAACCAAAGCAGATGTGTGCTGACAACTTAAATGCACTAACATGTTTGTGTTTTTTCTTTCTTTCTTCCATCCTTTGTAATATCATATTAAATATTAAGGTAGCAGTTTATAATCAATGACTAATGACATAAGAAAAGGAAAAAAACAGTATACAAAGTTGCTCCAGTTGAGGCTTGAACTCACAACCTCAGCATTGCTCAACAGATACTGTCTTATAAGTACCACGCGCTGACCAATTGCGCCACTGGAGCACTTTGCAGCATTGATTGGTTATGCTAGATGTGGATTTTATTTAATACAATCAGTACAGTCATAAGAATTGGGAAAAAAAAATCATTTTTGGTAATGAATGATGAGCAACAAAGGAACATGCATGCCAGATGGCACTTGAATAAGCTGTCCACGGTAATAGAAAAGGTTTAAAAAACAACAACAACAATGTTATCATAATTAATGTCATATTTTAGCTTCTGTGGTCATTTTTTACAAGCTAAACAATGCAAGACTGTTTTACAGTTGAAGCAAGGATAAAATATCAACTGTAGTGATGAGACACTTGCTGTAATGACTTCCACCCCATATAGGACTTGGACCCTCTGGCTTACGAGGGCAGTGACTTATCCATTATGGCAGTGGTACTTACTGATGTTCTTATTTAAGACTGTTAGGTTTTTAATAGTCAATTATTTATTTTTGAGGAAAAAGTGAAGCTGTTTACTGTGTTCTTTGCATTACCAAGTCCAGCAAGAAATGTGCTGGTACTATCCAGAGCTGTCAGTATGGATTATCATGCTATATTGCAGAAAATCAATTTGATGCAACTGCTTTACCAACAGTATGTTAATCTTTTCCATTGCTGTTTTGTTGGCTGACTGAAGGAAGATATGCAGTGCATTTGAACCAAAGCAGATGTGTGCTGACAAGTTAAATGCACAATCATGTTTGTGTTTTTTCTTTCTTTCTTCCATCCTTTGTAATATCATATTAAATATTAAGGTAGCAGTTTATAATCAATGACTAATGACATAAGAAAAGGAAAAAAACAGTATACAAAGATGCTCCAGGTGAGGCTTGAACTCACAACCTCAGCATTGCTCAACAGATACTGTCTTATAAGTACCGCGCGCTTACCAATTGCGCCACTGGAGCACTTTGCAGCGTTAATTGGTTATGCTAGATGTGGATTTTATTCAATACAATCAGTACAACCATAAGAATTGAAAATGAAAATCATTTTCGGTGATGAATGATGAGCAACAAAGGAACATGCATGCTAGAAGCACTTGAATAAGCTGTCCACGGTGATAGAAAAGGTTTAAAAAACAACAACAACAATGTTATCATAATTAATGTCATATTTTAGCTTCTGTGGTCACTTTTTACAAGCTAAACACTGCAAGACTGTTTTACAGTTGAAGCAAGGATAAAATATCAACTCTACTGATGAGACACTTGCTGTAATGACTTCCAACTCAGACGGGACTTAAACCCACAACCACTGGATTAGGAGTACAGTGCCTTATCCATTATGCCAGTGGTGCTTACTGATGTCCTTATTTAAGACTGATAGGTTTTTAATAGTCAATTATTTATTTTTGAAAAAAAATTGAAGCTGTTTACTGTGTTCTTTGCATTACCAAGTCCAGCAAGAAATGTGCAGGTACTATCCAGAGCTGTCAGTATGGATTATCATGCTATATTGCAGAAAATCAATTTGATGCAACTGCTTTACCAACAGTATGTTATTCTTTTCCATTGCTGTTTTGTTGGCTGACTGAAGGAAGATATGCAGTGCATTTGAACCAAAGCAGATGTGTGCTGACAACTTAAATGCACAATCATGTTTGTGTTTTTTCTTTCTTTCTTCCATCCTTTGTAATATCATATTAAATATTAAGGTAGCAGTTTATAATCAATGACTAATGACATAAGAAAAGGAAAAAAAAACAGTATACAAAGATGCTCCAGGTGAGGCTTGAACTCACAACCTCGGCATTGCTCAACAGATACTGTCTTATAAGTACCTCGTGCTGACCAATTGCGCCACTGGAGCTCTTTGCAGCATTAATTGGTTATGCTAGATGTGGATTTTATTCAATACAATCAGTACAGTCATAAGAATTGAAAAAGAAAATAATTTTTGGTGATGAATGATGAGCAACAAAGGAACATGCATGCCAGATGGCACTTGAATAAGCTGTCCACAGTGATAGAAAAGGTTTAAAAAACAACAACAACAATGTTATCATAATTAATGTCATATTTTAGCTTCTGTGGTCACTTTTTACAAGCTAAACACTGCAAGACTGTTTTACAGTTGAAGCAAGGATAAAATATCAACTCTAGCGATGAGACACTTGCTGTAATGACTTCCAACTCAGACGGGACTTAAACCCACAACCACTGGCTTAGGAGAACAGTGCCTTATCCATTATGCCAGTGGTGCTTACTGATGCCCTTATTTAAGACTGATAGGTTTTTAATAGTCAATTATTTATTTTTTGAAAAAATATGAAGCTGTTTACTGTGTTCTTTGCATTACCAAGTCCAGCAAGTAATGTGCTGGTACTATCCAGAGCTGTCAGTATGGATTATCATGCTATATTGCAGAAAATCAATTTGATGCAACTGCTTTACCAACAGTATGTTAATCTTTTCCATTGCTGTTTTGTTGGGAAAAAAAAGAATTGGGAAAAAAAAATCATTTTTGGTAATGAATGATGAGCAACAAAGGAACATGCATGCCAGATGGCACTTGAATAAGCTGTCCACGGTGATAGAAAAGGTTTAAAAAACAACAACAACAATGTTATCATAATTAATGTCATATTTTAGCTTCTGTGGTCATTTTTTACAAGCTAAACAATGCAAGACTGTTTTACAGTTGAAGCAAGGATAAAATATCAACTGTAGTGATGAGACACTTGCTGTAATGACTTCCACCCCATATAGGACTTGGACCCTCTGGCTTACGAGGGCAGTGACTTATCCATTATGGCAGTGGTACTTACTGATGTTCTTATTTAAGACTGTTAGGTTTTTAATAGTCAATTATTTATTTTTGAGGAAAAAGTGAAGCTGTTTACTGTGTTCTTTGCATTACCAAGTCCAGCAAGAAATGTGCTGGTACTATCCAGAGCTGTCAGTATGGATTATCATGCTATATTGCAGAAAATCAATTTGATGCAACTGCTTTACCAACAGTATGTTAATCTTTTCCATTGCTGTTTTGTTGGCTGACTGAAGGAAGATATGCAGTGCATTTGAACCAAAGCAGATGTGTGCTGACAAGTTAAATGCACAATCATTTTGTGTTTTTTCTTTCTTTCTTCCATCCTTTGTAATATCATATTAAATATTAAGGTAGCAGTTTATAATCAATGACTAATGACATAAGAAAAGGAAAAAAACAGTATACAAAGATGCTCCAGGTGAGGCTTGAACTCACAACCTCAGCATTGCTCAACAGATACTGTCTTATAAGTACCGCGCGCTTACCAATTGCGCCACTGGAGCACTTTGCAGCGTTAATTGGTTATGCTAGATGTGGATTTTATTCAATACAATCAGTACAACCATAAGAATTGAAAATGAAAATCATTTTCGGTGATGAATGATGAGCAACAAAGGAACATGCATGCTAGAAGCACTTGAATAAGCTGTCCACGGTGATAGAAAAGGTTTAAAAAACAACAACAACAATGTTATCATAATTAATGTCATATTTTAGCTTCTGTGGTCACTTTTTACAAGCTAAACACTGCAAGACTGTTTTACAGTTGAAGCAAGGATAAAATATCAACTCTACTAATGAGACACTTGCTGTAATGACTTCCAACTCAGACGGGACTTAAACCCACAACCACTGGATTAGGAGTACAGTGCCTTATCCATTATGCCAGTGGTGCTTACTGATGTCCTTATTTAAGACTGATAGGTTTTTAATAGTCAATTATTTATTTTTGAAAAAAAATTGAAGCTGTTTACTGTGTTCTTTGCATTACCAAGTCCAGCAAGAAATGTGCAGGTACTATCCAGAGCTGTCAGTATGGATTATCATGCTATATTGCAGAAAATCAATTTGATGCAACTGCTTTACCAACAGTATGTTATTCTTTTCCATTGCTGTTTTGTTGGCTGACTGAAGGAAGATATGCAGTGCATTTGAACCAAAGCAGATGTGTGCTGACAACTTAAATGCACAATCATGTTTGTGTTTTTTCTTTCTTTCTTCCATCCTTTGTAATATCATATTAAATATTAAGGTAGCAGTTTATAATCAATGACTAATGACATAAGAAAAGGAAAAAAAAACAGTATACAAAGATGCTCCAGGTGAGGCTTGAACTCACAATCTCGGCATTGCTCAATGGATACTGTCTTATAAGTACCGCGCGCTGACCAATTGCGCCACTGGAGCGCTTTGCAACATTGATTGGTTATGCTAGATGTGGATTTTATTCAATGCAATCAGTACAGTCATAAGAATTGAAAAAGAAAATCATTTTTGGTGATAAATGATGAGCAACAAAGGAACATGCATGCCAGATGGTACTTAAATAAGATGTCCACGGTGATAGAAAATGTTTAAAAAAAACAACAACAATGTTATCATAATAAATGTCATATTTTAGCTTCTGTGGTCATTTTTTGCAAGCTAAACACTGCAAGACTGTTTTACAGTCGAAGCAAGGATAAAATATCAATTCTAGTGATGAGACACTTGCTGTAATGACTTCCACCCCATATGGAACTTGGACCCCTGTCTTAGGAGGGCAGTGACTTATCCATTATGCCAGTGGTGCTTACTGATGTTCTTATTTAAGACTGTTAGGTTTTTAATAGTCAATTATTTATTTTTGAGGAAAAAGTGAAGCTGTTTACTGTGTTCTTTGCATTAACAAGTCCAGCAATAAATGTGCTGTTACTATCCAGAGCTGTCAGTATGGATTATCATGCTATATTGCAGAAAATCAATTTGATGCAACTGCTTTACCAACAGTATGTTAATCTTTTCCATTGCTGTTTTGTTGGCTGACTGAAGGAAGATATGCAGTGCATTTGAACCAAAGCAGATGTGTGCTGACAACTTAAATGCACAATCATGTTTGTGTTTTTTCTTTCTTTCTTCCATCCTTTGTAATATCATATTAAATATTAAGGTAGCAGTTTATAATCAATGACTAATGACATAAGAAAAGGAAAAAAAAACAGTATACAAAGATGCTCCAGGTGAGGCTTGAACTCACAACCTCGGCATTGCTCAACAGATACTGTCTTATAAGTTCCGCACGCTGACCAATTGCGCCACTGGAGCACTTTGCAGCATTAATTGGTTATGCTAGATGTGGATTTTATTCAATACAATCAGTACAGTCATAAGAATTGAAAAAGAAAATAATTTTTGGTGATGAATGATGATCAACAAAGAAACATGCATGCCAGATGGCACTTGAATAAGCTGTCCACGGTGATAGAAAAGGTTTAAAAAACAACAACAACAACAACAACAATGTTATCATAATTAATGACATATTTTAGCTTCTGTGGTCATTTTTTACAAGCTAAACACTGCAAGACTGTTTTACAGTTGAAGCAAGGATAAAATATCAACTCAAGTGATAAGACAATTGCTGTAATGACTTCCAACTCAGACAGGACTTAAACCCACAACCACTGGCTTAGGAGAACAGTGCCTTATCCATTATGCCAGTGGTGCTTACTGATGTCCTTATGTAAGACTGATAGGTTTTTAATAGTCAATTATTTATTTTTGAAAAAAAGTGAAGCTGTTTACTGTGTTCTTTGCATTACCAAGTCCAGCAAGAAATGTGCTGGTACTATCCAGAGCTGTCAGTATGGATTATTATGCTATATTGCAGAAAATCAATTTGATGCAACTGCTTTCCCAACAGTATGTTAATCTTTTCCATTGCTGTTTTGTTGGCTGACTGAAGGAAGATATGCAGTGCATTTGAACCAAAGCAGATGTTAAATATTAATTTAATCAATGACTAATGACATAAGAAAAGGTAAAAAAAAAATGGATAGAAAGATGCTCCAGGTGAGGCTTGAACTCACAACCTCAGCATTGCTCAACAGATACTGTCTTATAAGTACCGCGTGCTGACCAATTGCGCCACTAGAGCACTTTGCAGTGTTAATTGGTTATGCTAGATGTGGATTTTATTCAATACAATCAGTACAGTCATAAGAATTGAAAAAGAAAATCATTTTTGGTGATGAATGATGAGCAACAAAGGAACATGCATGCCAGATGGCACTTGAATAAGCTGTCCATGGTGATAGAAAAGGTTTAAAAAACAACAACAACAATGTTATCATAATTAATGTCATATTTTAGCTTCTGTGGTCATTTTTTACAAGCTAAACACTGCAAGACTGTTTTACAGTTAAAGCAAGGATAAAATATCAACTCTAGTGATGAGACATTTGCTGTAATGACTTCCAACTCAGACGGGACTTAAACCCACAACCACTGGCTTAGGAGAACAGTGCCTTATCCATTATGCCAGTGGTGCTTACTGATGTCCTTATTTAAGACTGATAGGTTTTTAATAGTCAATTATTTATTTTTGAAAAAAAGTGAAGCTGTTTACTGTGTTCTTTGCATTACCAAGTCCAGCAAGAAATGTGCTGGTACTATCCAGAGCTGTCAGTATGGATTATCATGCTATATTGCAGAAAATCAATTTGATGCAACTGCTTTACCAATAGTATGTTAATCTTTTCCATTGCTGTTTTGTTGGCTGACTGAAGGAAGATATGCAGTGCATTTGAACCAAAGCAGATGTTAAATATTAATTTAATCAATGACTAATGACATAAGAAAAGGAAAAAAAACAGGATAAAAAGATGCTCCAGGTGAGGCTTGAACTCACAACCTCTGCATTGCTCAACAGACACTGTCTTATAAGAACCGCGCGCTGACCAATTGCGCCACTGGAACACTTTGCAGCATTAATTGGTTATGCTAGATGTGGATTTTATTCAATACAATCAGTACAGTCATAAGAATTGAAAAAGAAAATAATTTTTGGTGATGAATGATGAGCAACAAAGGAACATGCATGCCAGATGGCACTTGAATAAGCTGTCCACAGTGATAGAAAAGGTTTAAAAAACAACAACAACAATGTTATCATAATTAATGTCATATTTTAGCTTCTGTGGTCACTTTTTACAAGCTAAACACTGCAAGACTGTTTTACAGTTGAAGCAAGGATAAAATATCAACTCTAGCGATGAGACACTTGCTGTAATGACTTCCAACTCAGACGGGACTTAAACCCACAACCACTGGCTTAGGAGAACAGTGCCTTATCCATTATGCCAGT